>NW_027457864.1:0-40613 GCF_050624435.1 Tenrec ecaudatus
CTAGCCTTCAGGCTAGGGCACCCCTAGGCTTTAGGCTAGGGCTCCCCGAGGCTAAGGCTAGGGCTCCCCTAGCCTTCAGGCTAGGGCACCCCTAGGCTTTAGGCTAGGGCTCCCCGAGGCTAAGGCTAGGGCTCCCCTAGCCTTCAGGCTAGGGCACCCCTAGGCTTTAGGCTAGGGCTCCCCGAGGCTAAGGCTAGGGCTCCCCTAGCCTTCAGGCTAGGGCACCCCTAGGCTTTAGGCTAGGGCTCCCCGAGGCTAAGGCTAGGGCTCCCCTAGCCTTCAGGCTAGGGCACCCCTAGGCTTTAGGCTAGGGCTCCCCGAGGCTAAGGCTAGGGCTCCCTAGCCTTCAGGCTAGGGCACCCCTAGGCTTTAGGCTAGGGCTCCCCGAGGCTAAGGCTAGGGCTCCCCTAGCCTTCAGGCTAGGGCACCCCTAGGCTTTAGGCTAGGGCTCCCCGAGGCTAAGGCTAGGGCTCCCCTAGCCTTCAGGCTAGGGCACCCCTAGGCTTTAGGCTAGGGCTCCCCGAGGCTAAGGCTAGGGCTCCCTAGCCTTCAGGCTAGGGCACCCCTAGGCTTTAGGCTAGGGCTCCCCGAGGCTAAGGCTAGGGCTCCCCTAGCCTTCAGGCTAGGGCACCCCTAGGCTTTAGGCTAGGGCTCCCCGAGGCTAAGGCTAGGGCTCCCCTAGCCTTCAGGCTAGGGCACCCCTGGCTCCCCGAGGCTAAGGCTAGGGCTCCCCTAGCCTTCAGGCTAGGGCACCCCTAGGCTTTAGGCTAGGGCTCCCCGAGGCTAAGGCTAGGGCTCCCCTAGCCTTCAGGCTAGGGCACCCCTAGGCTTTAGGCTAGGGCTCCCCGAGGCTAAGGCTAGGGCTCCCCTAGCCTTCAGGCTAGGGCACCCCTAGGCTTTAGGCTAGGGCTCCCCGAGGCTAAGGCTAGGGCTCCCCTAGCCTTCAGGCTAGGGCACCCCTAGGCTTTAGGCTAGGGCTCCCCGAGGCTAAGGCTAGGGCTCCCCTAGCCTTCAGGCTAGGGCACCCCTAGGCTTTAGGCTAGGGCTCCCCGAGGCTAAGGCTAGGGCTCCCCTAGCCTTCAGGCTAGGGCACCCCTAGGCTTTAGGCTAGGGCTCCCCGAGGCTAAGGCTAGGGCTCCCCTAGCCTTCAGGCTAGGGCACCCCTAGGCTTTAGGCTAGGGCTCCCCGAGGCTAAGGCTAGGGCTCCCCTAGCCTTCAGGCTAGGGCACCCCTAGGCTTTAGGCTAGGGCTCCCCGAGGCTAAGGCTAGGGCTCCCCTAGCCTTCAGGCTAGGGCACCCCTAGGCTTTAGGCTAGGGCTCCCCGAGGCTAAGGCTAGGGCTCCCCTAGCCTTCAGGCTAGGGCACCCCTAGGCTTTAGGCTAGGGCTCCCCGAGGCTAAGGCTAGGGCTCCCCTAGCCTTCAGGCTAGGGCACCCCTAGGCTTTAGGCTAGGGCTCCCCGAGGCTAAGGCTAGGGCTCCCCTAGCCTTCAGGCTAGGGCACCCCTAGGCTTTAGGCTAGGGCTCCCCGAGGCTAAGGCTAGGGCTCCCCTAGCCTTCAGGCTAGGGCACCCCTAGGCTTTAGGCTAGGGCTCCCCGAGGCTAAGGCTAGGGCTCCCCTAGCCTTCAGGCTAGGGCACCCCTAGGCTTTAGGCTAGGGCTCCCCGAGGCTAAGGCTAGGGCTCCCCTAGCCTTCAGGCTAGGGCACCCCTAGGCTTTAGGCTAGGGCTCCCCGAGGCTAAGGCTAGGGCTCCCCTAGCCTTCAGGCTAGGGCACCCCTAGGCTTTAGGCTAGGGCTCCCCGAGGCTAAGGCTAGGGCTCCCCTAGCCTTCAGGCTAGGGCACCCCTAGGCTTTAGGCTAGGGCTCCCCGAGGCTAAGGCTAGGGCTCCCCTAGCCTTCAGGCTAGGGCACCCCTAGGCTTTAGGCTAGGGCTCCCCGAGGCTAAGGCTAGGGCTCCCCTAGCCTTCAGGCTAGGGCACCCCTAGGCTTTAGGCTAGGGCTCCCCGAGGCTAAGGCTAGGGCTCCCCTAGCCTTCAGGCTAGGGCACCCCTAGGCTTTAGGCTAGGGCTCCCCGAGGCTAAGGCTAGGGCTCCCCTAGCCTTCAGGCTAGGGCACCCCTAGGCTTTAGGCTAGGGCTCCCCGAGGCTAAGGCTAGGGCTCCCCTAGCCTTCAGGCTAGGGCACCCCTAGGCTTTAGGCTAGGGCTCCCCGAGGCTAAGGCTAGGGCTCCCCTAGCCTTCAGGCTAGGGCACCCCTAGGCTTTAGGCTAGGGCTCCCCGAGGCTAAGGCTAGGGCTCCCCTAGCCTTCAGGCTAGGGCACCCCTAGGCTTTAGGCTAGGGCTCCCCGAGGCTAAGGCTAGGGCTCCCCTAGCCTTCAGGCTAGGGCACCCCTAGGCTTTAGGCTAGGGCTCCCCGAGGCTAAGGCTAGGGCTCCCCTAGCCTTCAGGCTAGGGCACCCCTAGGCTTTAGGCTAGGGCTCCCCGAGGCTAAGGCTAGGGCTCCCCTAGCCTTCAGGCTAGGGCACCCCTAGGCTTTAGGCTAGGGCTCCCCGAGGCTAAGGCTAGGGCTCCCCTAGCCTTCAGGCTAGGGCACCCCTAGGCTTTAGGCTAGGGCTCCCCGAGGCTAAGGCTAGGGCTCCCCTAGCCTTCAGGCTAGGGCACCCCTAGGCTTTAGGCTAGGGCTCCCCGAGGCTAAGGCTAGGGCTCCCCTAGCCTTCAGGCTAGGGCACCCCTAGGCTTTAGGCTAGGGCTCCCCGAGGCTAAGGCTAGGGCTCCCCTAGCCTTCAGGCTAGGGCACCCCTAGGCTTTAGGCTAGGGCTCCCCGAGGCTAAGGCTAGGGCTCCCCTAGCCTTCAGGCTAGGGCACCCCTAGGCTTTAGGCTAGGGCTCCCCGAGGCTAAGGCTAGGGCTCCCCTAGCCTTCAGGCTAGGGCACCCCTAGGCTTTAGGCTAGGGCTCCCCGAGGCTAAGGCTAGGGCTCCCCTAGCCTTCAGGCTAGGGCACCCCTAGGCTTTAGGCTAGGGCTCCCCGAGGCTAAGGCTAGGGCTCCCCTAGCCTTCAGGCTAGGGCACCCCTAGGCTTTAGGCTAGGGCTCCCCGAGGCTAAGGCTAGGGCTCCCCTAGCCTTCAGGCTAGGGCACCCCTAGGCTTTAGGCTAGGGCTCCCCGAGGCTAAGGCTAGGGCTCCCCTAGCCTTCAGGCTAGGGCACCCCTAGGCTTTAGGCTAGGGCTCCCCGAGGCTAAGGCTAGGGCTCCCCTAGCCTTCAGGCTAGGGCACCCCTAGGCTTTAGGCTAGGGCTCCCCGAGGCTAAGGCTAGGGCTCCCCTAGCCTTCAGGCTAGGGCACCCCTAGGCTTTAGGCTAGGGCTCCCCGAGGCTAAGGCTAGGGCTCCCCTAGCCTTCAGGCTAGGGCACCCCTAGGCTTTAGGCTAGGGCTCCCCGAGGCTAAGGCTAGGGCTCCCCTAGCCTTCAGGCTAGGGCACCCCTAGGCTTTAGGCTAGGGCTCCCCGAGGCTAAGGCTAGGGCTCCCCTAGCCTTCAGGCTAGGGCACCCCTAGGCTTTAGGCTAGGGCTCCCCGAGGCTAAGGCTAGGGCTCCCCTAGCCTTCAGGCTAGGGCACCCCTAGGCTTTAGGCTAGGGCTCCCCGAGGCTAAGGCTAGGGCTCCCCTAGCCTTCAGGCTAGGGCACCCCTAGGCTTTAGGCTAGGGCTCCCCGAGGCTAAGGCTAGGGCTCCCCTAGCCTTCAGGCTAGGGCACCCCTAGGCTTTAGGCTAGGGCTCCCCGAGGCTAAGGCTAGGGCTCCCCTAGCCTTCAGGCTAGGGCACCCCTAGGCTTTAGGCTAGGGCTCCCCGAGGCTAAGGCTAGGGCTCCCCTAGCCTTCAGGCTAGGGCACCCCTAGGCTTTAGGCTAGGGCTCCCCGAGGCTAAGGCTAGGGCTCCCCTAGCCTTCAGGCTAGGGCACCCCTAGGCTTTAGGCTAGGGCTCCCCGAGGCTAAGGCTAGGGCTCCCCTAGCCTTCAGGCTAGGGCACCCCTAGGCTTTAGGCTAGGGCTCCCCGAGGCTAAGGCTAGGGCTCCCCTAGCCTTCAGGCTAGGGCACCCCTAGGCTTTAGGCTAGGGCTCCCCGAGGCTAAGGCTAGGGCTCCCCTAGCCTTCAGGCTAGGGCACCCCTAGGCTTTAGGCTAGGGCTCCCCGAGGCTAAGGCTAGGGCTCCCCTAGCCTTCAGGCTAGGGCACCCCTAGGCTTTAGGCTAGGGCTCCCCGAGGCTAAGGCTAGGGCTCCCCTAGCCTTCAGGCTAGGGCACCCCTAGGCTTTAGGCTAGGGCTCCCCGAGGCTAAGGCTAGGGCTCCCCTAGCCTTCAGGCTAGGGCACCCCTAGGCTTTAGGCTAGGGCTCCCCGAGGCTAAGGCTAGGGCTCCCCTAGCCTTCAGGCTAGGGCACCCCTAGGCTTTAGGCTAGGGCTCCCCGAGGCTAAGGCTAGGGCTCCCCTAGCCTTCAGGCTAGGGCACCCCTAGGCTTTAGGCTCCCCGAGGCTAAGGCTAGGGCTCCCCTAGCCTTCAGGCTAGGGCACCCCTAGGCTTTAGGCTAGGGCTCCCCGAGGCTAAGGCTAGGGCTCCCCTAGCCTTCAGGCTAGGGCACCCCTAGGCTTTAGGCTAGGGCTCCCCTAGGCTAAGGCTAGGGCTCCCCTAGCCTTCAGGCTAGGGCACCCCTAGGCTTTAGGCTAGGGCTCCCCTAGGCTAAGGCTAGGGCTCCCCTAGCCTTCAGGCTAGGGCACCCCTAGGCTTTAGGCTAGGGCTCCCCTAGGCTAAGGCTAGGGCTCCCCTAGCCTTCAGGCTAGGGCACCCCTAGGCTTTAGGCTAGGGCTCCCCTAGGCTAAGGCTAGGGCTCCCCTAGCCTTCAGGCTAGGGCACCCCTAGGCTTTAGGCTAGGGCTCCCCTAGGCTAAGGCTAGGGCTCCCCTAGCCTTCAGGCTAGGGCACCCCTAGGCTTTAGGCTAGGGCTCCCCTAGGCTAAGGCTAGGGCTCCCCTAGCCTTCAGGCTAGGGCACCCCTAGGCTTTAGGCTAGGGCTCCCCTAGGCTAAGGCTAGGGCTCCCCTAGCCTTCAGGCTAGGGCACCCCTAGGCTTTAGGCTAGGGCTCCCCTAGGCTAAGGCTAGGGCTCCCCTAGCCTTCAGGCTAGGGCACCCCTAGGCTTTAGGCTAGGGCTCCCCTAGGCTAAGGCTAGGGCTCCCCTAGCCTTCAGGCTAGGGCACCCCTAGGCTTTAGGCTAGGGCTCCCCTAGGCTAAGGCTAGGGCTCCCCTAGCCTTCAGGCTAGGGCACCCCTAGGCTTTAGGCTAGGGCTCCCCTAGGCTAAGGCTAGGGCTCCCCTAGCCTTCAGGCTAGGGCACCCCTAGGCTTTAGGCTAGGGCTCCCCTAGGCTAAGGCTAGGGCTCCCCTAGCCTTCAGGCTAGGGCACCCTAGGCTTTAGGCTAGGGCTCCCCTAGGCTAAGGCTAGGGCTCCCCTAGCCTTCAGGCTAGGGCACCCCTAGGCTTTAGGCTAGGGCTCCCCTAGGCTAAGGCTAGGGCTCCCCTAGCCTTCAGGCTAGGGCACCCCTAGGCTTTAGGCTAGGGCTCCCCTAGGCTAAGGCTAGGGCTCCCCTAGCCTTCAGGCTAGGGCACCCCTAGGCTTTAGGGCTCCCCTAGGCTAAGGCTAGGGCTCCCCTAGCCTTCAGGCTAGGGCACCCCTAGGCTTTAGGCTAGGGCTCCCCTAGGCTAAGGCTAGGGCTCCCCTAGCCTTCAGGCTAGGGCACCCCTAGGCTTTAGGCTCCCCTAGGCTAAGGCTAGGGCTCCCCTAGCCTTCAGGCTAGGGCACCCCTAGGCTTTAGGCTAGGGCTCCCCTAGGGCTAAGGCTAGGGCTCCCCTAGCCTTCAGGCTAGGGCACCCCTAGGCTTTAGGCTCCCCCTAGGCTAAGGCTAGGGCTCCCCTAGCCTTCAGGCTAGGGCACCCCTAGGCTTTAGGCTCCCCTAGGCTAAGGCTAGGGCTCCCCTAGCCTTCAGGCTAGGGCACCCCTAGGCTTTAGGCTCCCCTAGGCTAAGGCTAGGGCTCCCCTAGCCTTCAGGCTAGGGCACCCCTAGGCTTTAGGCTCCCCTAGGCTAAGGCTAGGGCTCCCCTAGCCTTCAGGCTAGGGCACCCCTAGGCTTTAGGCTCCCCTAGGCTAAGGCTAGGGCTCCCCTAGCCTTCAGGCTAGGGCACCCCTAGGCTTTAGGCTCCCCTAGGCTAAGGCTAGGGCTCCCCTAGCCTTCAGGCTAGGGCACCCCTAGGCTTTAGGCTCCCCTAGGCTAAGGCTAGGGCTCCCCTAGCCTTCAGGCTAGGGCACCCCTAGGCTTTAGGCTCCCCTAGGCTAAGGCTAGGGCTCCCCTAGCCTTCAGGCTAGGGCACCCCTAGGCTTTAGGCTCCCCTAGGCTAAGGCTAGGGCTCCCCTAGCCTTCAGGCTAGGGCACCCCTAGGCTTTAGGCTCCCCTAGGCTAAGGCTAGGGCTCCCCTAGCCTTCAGGCTAGGGCACCCCTAGGCTTTAGGCTCCCCTAGGCTAAGGCTAGGGCTCCCCTAGCCTTCAGGCTAGGGCACCCCTAGGCTTTAGGCTCCCCTAGGCTAAGGCTAGGGCTCCCCTAGCCTTCAGGCTAGGGCACCCCTAGGCTTTAGGCTCCCCTAGGCTAAGGCTAGGGCTCCCCTAGCCTTCAGGCTAGGGCACCCCTAGGCTTTAGGCTCCCCTAGGCTAAGGCTAGGGCTCCCCTAGCCTTCAGGCTAGGGCACCCCTAGGCTTTAGGCTCCCCTAGGCTAAGGCTAGGGCTCCCCTAGCCTTCAGGCTAGGGCACCCCTAGGCTTTAGGCTCCCCTAGGCTAAGGCTAGGGCTCCCCTAGCCTTCAGGCTAGGGCACCCCTAGGCTTTAGGCTCCCCTAGGCTAAGGCTAGGGCTCCCCTAGCCTTCAGGCTAGGGCACCCCTAGGCTTTAGGCTCCCCTAGGCTAAGGCTAGGGCTCCCCTAGCCTTCAGGCTAGGGCACCCCTAGGCTTTAGGCTAGGGCTCCCCTAGGCTAAGGCTAGGGCTCCCCTAGCCTTCAGGCTAGGGCACCCCTAGGCTTTAGGCTCCCCTAGGCTAAGGCTAGGGCTCCCCTAGCCTTCAGGCTAGGGCACCCCTAGGCTTTAGGCTCCCCTAGGCTAAGGCTAGGGCTCCCCTAGCCTTCAGGCTAGGGCACCCCTAGGCTTTAGGCTCCCCTAGGCTAAGGCTAGGGCTCCCCTAGCCTTCAGGCTAGGGCACCCCTAGGCTTTAGGCTCCCCTAGGCTAAGGCTAGGGCTCCCCTAGCCTTCAGGCTAGGGCACCCCTAGGCTTTAGGCTAGGGCTCCCCGAGGCTAAGGCTAGGGCTCCCCTAGCCTTCAGGCTAGGGCACCCCTAGGCTTTAGGCTCCCCTAGGCTAAGGCTAGGGCTCCCCTAGCCTTCAGGCTAGGGCACCCCTAGGCTTTAGGCTAGGGCTCCCCTAGGCTAAGGCTAGGGCTCCCCTAGCCTTCAGCCTAGGGCACCCCTAGGCTTTAGGCTAGGGCTCCCCTAGGCTAAGGCCAGGGCTCCCCTAGCCTTCAGCCTAGGGCACCCCTAGGCTTTAGGCTAGGGCTCCCCTAGGCTAAGGCCAGGGCTCCCCTAGCCTTCAGCCTAGGGCACCCCTAGGCTTTAGGCTAGGGCTCCCCTAGGCTAAGGCCAGGGCTCCCCTAGCCTTCAGCCTAGGGCACCCCTAGGCTTTAGGCTAGGGCTCCCCTAGGCTAAGGCCAGGGCTCCCCTAGCCTTCAGCCTAGGGCACCCCTAGGCTTTAGGCTAGGGCTCCCCTAGGCTAAGGCCAGGGCTCCCCTAGCCTTCAGCCTAGGGCACCCCTAGGCTTTAGGCTAGGGCTCCCCTAGGCTAAGGCCAGGGCTCCCCTAGCCTTCAGCCTAGGGCACCCCTAGGCTTTAGGCTAGGGCTCCCCTAGGCTAAGGCCAGGGCTCCCCTAGCCTTCAGGCTAGGGCACCCCTAGGCTTTAGGCTAGGGCTCCCCTAGGCTAAGGCCAGGGCTCCCCTAGCCTTCAGGCTAGGGCACCCCTAGGCTTTAGGCTAGGGCTCCCCTAGGCTAAGGCCAGGGCTCCCCTAGCCTTCAGGCTAGGGCACCCCTAGGCTTTAGGCTAGGGCTCCCCTAGGCTAAGGCCAGGGCTCCCCTAGCCTTCAGGCTAGGGCACCCCTAGGCTTAAGGCTAGGGCTCCCCTAGGCTAAGGCCAGGGCTCCCCTAGCCTTCAGGCTAGGGCACCCCTAGGCTTTAGGCTAGGGCTCCCCTAGGCTAAGGCCAGGGCTCCCCTAGCCTTCAGGCTAGGGCACCCCTAGGCTTTAGGCTAGGGCTCCCCTAGGCTAAGGCCAGGGCTCCCCTAGCCTTCAGGCTAGGGCACCCCTAGGCTTTAGGCTAGGGCTCCCCTAGGCTAAGGCCAGGGCTCCCCTAGCCTTCAGGCTAGGGCACCCCTAGGCTTTAGGCTAGGGCTCCCCTAGGCTAAGGCCAGGGCTCCCCTAGCCTTCAGGCTAGGGCACCCCTAGGCTTTAGGCTAGGGCTCCCCTAGGCTAAGGCCAGGGCTCCCCTAGCCTTCAGGCTAGGGCACCCCTAGGCTTTAGGCTAGGGCTCCCCTAGGGTAAGGCCAGGGCTCCCCTAGCCTTCAGGCTAGGGCACCCCTAGGCTTTAGGCTAGGGCTCCCCTAGGCTAAGGCCAGGGCTCCCCTAGCCTTCAGGCTAGGGCACCCCTAGGCTTTAGGCTAGGGCTCCCCTAGGCTAAGGCCAGGGCTCCCCTAGCCTTCAGGCTAGGGCACCCCTAGGCTTTAGGCTAGGGCTCCCCTAGGCTAAGGCCAGGGCTCCCCTAGCCTTCAGGCTAGGGCACCCCTAGGCTTTAGGCTAGGGCTCCCCTAGGCTAAGGCCAGGGCTCCCCTAGCCTTCAGGCTAGGGCACCCCTAGGCTTTAGGCTAGGGCTCCCCTAGGCTAAGGCCAGGGCTCCCCTAGCCTTCAGGCTAGGGCACCCCTAGGCTTTAGGCTAGGGCTCCCCTAGGCTAAGGCCAGGGCTCCCCTAGCCTTCAGGCTAGGGCACCCCTAGGCTTTAGGCTAGGGCACCCCTAGGCTTTAGGCTCCCCGAGGCTAAGGCCAGGGCTCCCCTAACCTTCAGGCTAGGGCACCCCTAGGCTTTAGGCTCCCCTAGGCTAAGGCCAGGGCTCCCCTAGCCTTCAGGCTAGGGCACCCCTAGGCTTTAGGCTAGGGCTCCCCGAGGCTAAGGCCGGGGCTCCCCTAGCCTTCAGGCTAGGGCACCCCTAGGCTTTAGGCTAGGGCTCCCCGAGGCTAAGGCCGGGGCTCCCCTAGCCTTCAGGCTAGGGCACCCCTAGGCTTTAGGCTAGGGCTCCCCGAGGCTAAGGCCGGGGCTCCCCTAGCCTTCAGGCTAGGGCACCCCTAGGCTTTAGGCTAGGGCTCCCCGAGGCTAAGGCCGGGGCTCCCCTTGCCTTCAGGCTAGGGCACCCCTAGGCTTTAGGCTAGGGCTCCCCGAGGCTAAGGCCGGGGCTACCCTAGCCTTCAGGCTAGGGCACCCCTAGGCTTTAGGCTAGGGCTCCCCGAGGCTAAGGCCGGGGCTACCCTAGCCTTCAGGCTAGGGCACCCCTAGGCTTTAGGCTAGGGCTCCCCGAGGCTAAGGCCGGGGCTCCCCTAGCCTTCAGGCTAGGGCACCCCTAGGCTTTAGGCTAGGGCTCCCCGAGGCTAAGGCCGGGGCTCCCCTAGCCTTCAGGCTAGGGCACCCCTAGGCTTTAGGCTAGGGCTCCCCGAGGCTAAGGCCGGGGCTCCCCTAGCCTTCAGGCTAGGGCACCCCTAGGCTTTAGGCTAGGGCTCCCCGAGGCTAAGGCCAGGGCTCCCCTAGCCTTCAGGCTAGGGCACCCCTAGGCTTTTGGCTAGGGCTCCCCGAGGCTAAGGCCAGGGCTCCCCTAGCCTTCAGGCTAGGGCACCCCTAGGCTTTAGGCTAGGGCTCCCCGAGGCTAAGGCCAGGGCTCCCCTAGCCTTCAGGCTAGGGCACCCCTAGGCTTTAGGCTAGGGCTCCCCGAGGCTAAGGCCAGGGCTCCCCTAGCCTTCAGGCTAGGGCACCCCTAGGCTTTAGGCTAGGGCTCCCCGAGGCTAAGGCCAGGGCTCCCCTAGCCTTCAGGCTAGGGCACCCCTAGGCTTTAGGCTAGGGCTCCCCGAGGCTAAGGCCAGGGCTCCCCTAGCCTTCAGGCTAGGGCACCCCTAGGCTTTAGGCTAGGGCTCCCCGAGGTTAAGGCCAGGGCTCCCCTAGCCTTCAGGCTAGGGCACCCCTAGGCTTTAGGCTAGGGCTCCCCGAGGCTAAGGCCAGGGCTCCCCTAGCCTTCAGGCTAGGGCACCCCTAGGCTTTAGGCTAGGGCTCCCCGAGGCTAAGGCCAGGGCTCCCCTAGCCTTCAGGCTAGGGCACCCCTAGGCTTTAGGCTAGGGCTCCCCGAGGCTAAGGCCAGGGCTCCCCTAGCCTTCAGGCTAGGGCACCCCTAGGCTTTAGGCTAGGGCTCCCCGAGGCTAAGGCCAGGGCTCCCCTAGCCTTCAGGCTAGGGCACCCCTAGGCTTTAGGCTAGGGCTCCCCGAGGCTAAGGCCAGGGCTCCCCTAGCCTTCAGGCTAGGGCACCCCTAGGCTTTAGGCTAGGGCTCCCCGAGGCTAAGGCCAGGGCTCCCCTAGCCTTCAGGCTAGGGCACCCCTAGGCTTTAGGCTAGGGCTCCCCGAGGCTAAGGCCAGGGCTCCCCTAGCCTTCAGGCTAGGGCACCCCTAGGCTTTAGGCTCCCCGAGGCTAAGGCCAGGGCTCCCCTAGCCTTCAGGCTAGGGCACCCCTAGGCTTTAGGCTCCCCGAGGCTAAGGCCAGGGCTCCCCTAGCCTTCAGGCTAGGGCACCCCTAGGCTTTAGGCTCCCCGAGGCTAAGGCCAGGGCTCCCCTAGCCTTCAGGCTAGGGCACCCCTAGGCTTTAGGCTCCCCGAGGCTAAGGCCAGGGCTCCCCTAGCCTTCAGGCTAGGGCACCCCTAGGCTTTAGGCTCCCCGAGGCTAAGGCCTGGGCTCCCCTAGCCTTCAGGCTAGGGCACCCCTAGGCTTTAGGCTCCCCGAGGCTAAGGCCTGGGCTCCCCTAGCCTTCAGGCTAGGGCACCCCTAGGCTTTAGGCTCCCCGAGGCTAAGGCCTGGGCTCCCCTAGCCTTCAGGCTAGGGCACCCCTAGGCTTTAGGCTCCCCGAGGCTAAGGCCTGGGCTCCCCTAGCCTTCAGGCTAGGGCACCCCTAGGCTTTAGGCTCCCCGAGGCTAAGGCCTGGGCTCCCCTAGCCTTCAGGCTAGGGCACCCCTAGGCTTTAGGCTCCCCGAGGCTAAGGCCTGGGCTCCCCTAGCCTTCAGGCTAGGGCACCCCTAGGCTTTAGGCTCCCCGAGGCTAAGGCCTGGGCTCCCCTAGTCTTCAGGCTAGGGCACCCCTAGGCTTTAGGCTCCCCGAGGCTAAGGCCTGGGCTCCCCTAGCCTTCAGGCTAGGGCACCCCTAGGCTTTAGGCTCCCCGAGGCTAAGGCCTGGGCTCCCCTAGCCTTCAGGCTAGGGCACCCCTAGGCTTTAGGCTCCCCGAGGCTAAGGCCTGGGCTCCCCTAGCCTTCAGGCTAGGGCACCCCTAGGCTTTAGGGTCCCCGAGGCTAAGGCCAGGGCTCCCCTAGCCTTCAGGCTAGGGCACCCCTAGGCTTTAGGCTCCCCGAGGCTAAGGCCAGGGCTCCCCTAGCCTTCAGGCTAGGGCACCCCTAGGCTTTAGGCTCCCCGAGGCTAAGCCTAGGGCTCCCCTAGCCTTCAGGCTAGGGCTCCCCTAGGCTTTAGGCTCCCCGAGGCTAAGGCCAGGGCTCCCCTAGCCTTCAGGCTAGGGCTCCCGTAGGCTTTAGGCTCCCCGAGGCTAAGGCCAGGGCTCCCCTAGCCTTCAGGCTAGGGCACCCCTAGGCTTTAGGCTCCCCGAGGCTAAGGCCAGGGCTCCCCTAGCCTTCAGGCTAGGGCACCCCTAGGCTTTAGGCTCCCCGAGGCTAAGGCCAGGGCTCCCCTAGCCTTCAGGCTAGGGCACCCCTAGGCTTTAGGCTCCCCGAGGCTAAGGCTAGGGCTCCCCTAGCCTTCAGGCTAGGGCACCCCTAGGCTTTAGGCTCCCCGAGGCTAAGGCTAGGGCTCCCCTAGCCTTCAGGCTAGGGCACCCCTAGGCTTTAGGCTCCCCGAGGCTAAGGCTAGGGCTCCCCTAGCCTTCAGTCTAGGGCACCCCTAGGCTTTAGGCTCCCCGAGGCTAAGGCTAGGGCTCCCCTAGCCTTCAGGCTAGGGCACCCCTAGGCTTTAGGCTCCCCGAGGCTAAGGCTAGGGCTCCCCTAGCCTTCAGGCTAGGGCACCCCTAGGCTTTAGGCTCCCCGAGGCTAAGGCTAGGGCTCCCCTAGCCTTCAGGCTAGGGCACCCCTAGGCTTTAGGCTCCCCGAGGCTAAGGCTAGGGCTCCCCTAGCCTTCAGGCTAGGGCACCCCTAGGCTTTAGGCTCCCCGAGGCTAAGGCTAGGGCTCCCCTAGCCTTCAGGCTAGGGCACCCCTAGGCTTTAGGCTCCCCGAGGCTAAGGCTAGGGCTCCCCTAGCCTTCAGGCTAGGGCACCCCTAGGCTTTAGGCTCCCCGAGGCTAAGGCTAGGGCTCCCCTAGCCTTCAGGCTAGGGTACCCCTAGGCTTTAGGCTCCCCGAGGCTAAGGCTAGGGCTCCCCTAGCCTTCAGGCTAGGGCACCCCTAGGCTTTAGGCTCCCCGAGACTAAGGCTAGGGCTCCCCTAGCCTTCAGGCTAGGGCACCCCTAGGCTTTAGGCTCCCCGAGGCTAAGGCTAGGGCTCCCCTAGCCTTCAGGCTAGGGCACCCCTAGGCTTTAGGCTCCCCGAGGCTAAGGCTAGGGCTCCCCTAGCCTTCAGGCTAGGGCACCCCTAGGCTTTAGGCTCCCCGAGGCTAAGGCTAGGGCTCCCCTAGCCTTCAGGCTAGGGCACCCCTAGGCTTTAGGCTAGGGCTCCCGAGGCTAAGGCTAGGGCTCCCCTAGCCTTCAGGCTAGGGCACCCCTAGGCTTTAGGCTCCCCGAGGCTAAGGCTAGGGCTCCCCTAGCCTTCAGGCTAGGGCACCCCTAGGCTTTAGGCTCCCCGAGGCTAAGGCTAGGGCTCCCCTAGCCTTCAGGCTAGGGCACCCCTAGGCTTAGGCTAGGGCTCCCCGAGGCAAAGGCTAGGGCTCCCCTAGCCTTCAGGCTAGGGCACCCCTAGGCTTTAGGCTAGGGCTCCCCGAGGCAAAGGCTAGGGCTCCCCTAGCCTTCAGGCTAGGGCACCCCTAGGCTTTAGGCTAGGGCTCCCCGAGGCTAAGGCTAGGGCTCCCCTAGCCTTCAGGCTAGGGCACCCCTAGGCTTTAGGCTCCCCGAGGCTAAGGCTAGGGCTCCCCTAGCCTTCAGGCTAGGGCACCCCTAGGCTTTAGGCTCCCCGAGGCTAAGGCTAGGGCTCCCCTAGCCTTCAGGCTAGGGCACCCCTAGGCTTTAGGCTCCCCGAGGCTAAGGCTAGGGCTCCCCTAGCCTTCAGGCTAGGGCACCCCTAGGCTTTAGGCTCCCCGAGGCTAAGGCTAGGGCTCCCCTAGCCTTCAGGCTAGGGCACCCCTAGGCTTTAGGCTCCCCGAGGCTAAGGCTAGGGCTCCCCTAGCCTTCAGGCTAGGGCACCCCTAGGCTTTAGACTCCCCGAGGCTAAGGCTAGGGCTCCCCTAGCCTTCAGGCTAGGGCACCCCTAGGCTTTAGGCTAGGGCTCCCCGAGGCTAAGGCTAGGGCTCCCCTAGCCTTCAGGCTAGGGCACCCCTAGGCTTTAGGCTAGGGCTCCCCGAGGCTAAGGCCAGGGCTCCCCTAGCCTTCAGGCTAGGGCACCCCTAGGCTTTAGGCTCCCCGAGGCTAAGGCCAGGGCTCCCCTAGCCTTCAGGCTAGGGCACCCCTAGGCTTTAGGCTCCCCGAGGCTAAGGCCAGGGCTCCCCTAGCCTTCAGGCTAGGGCACCCCTAGGCTTTAGGCTCCCCGAGGCTAAGGCCAGGGCTCCCCTAGCCTTCAGGCTAGGGCACCCCTAGGCTTTAGGCTCCCCGAGGCTAAGGCCAGGGCTCCCCTAGCCTTCAGGCTAGGGCACCCCTAGGCTTTAGGCTCCCCGAGGCTAAGGCCAGGGCTCCCCTAGCCTTCAGGCTAGGGCACCCCTAGGCTTTAGGCTCCCCGAGGCTAAGGCCAGGGCTCCCCTAGCCTTCAGGCTAGGGCACCCCTAGGCTTTAGGCTCCCCGAGGCTAAGGCCTGGGCTCCCCTAGCCTTCAGGCTAGGGCACCCCTAGGCTTTAGGCTCCCCGAGGCTAAGGCCTGGGCTCCCCTAGCCTTCAGGCTAGGGCACCCCTAGGCTTTAGGCTCCCCGAGGCTAAGGCCTGGGCTCCCCTAGCCTTCAGGCTAGGGCACCCCTAGGCTTTAGGCTCCCCGAGGCTAAGGCCTGGGCTCCCCTAGCCTTCAGGCTAGGGCACCCCTAGGCTTTAGGCTCGCCGAGGCTAAGGCCTGGGCTCCCCTAGCCTTCAGGCTAGGGCACCCCTAGGCTTTAGGCTCCCCGAGGCTAAGGCCTGGGCTCCCCTAGTCTTCAGGCTAGGGCACCCCTAGGCTTTAGGCTCCCCGAGGCTAAGGCCTGGGCTCCCCTAGCCTTCAGGCTAGGGCACCCCTAGGCTTTAGGCTCCCCGAGGCTAAGGCCTGGGCTCCCCTAGCCTTCAGGCTAGGGCACCCCTAGGCTTTAGGCTCCCCGAGGCTAAGGCCTGGGCTCCCCTAGCCTTCAGGCTAGGGCACCCCTAGGCTTTAGGGTCCCCGAGGCTAAGGCCAGGGCTCCCCTAGCCTTCAGGCTAGGGCACCCCTAGGCTTTAGGCTCCCCGAGGCTAAGGCCAGGGCTCCCCTAGCCTTCAGGCTAGGGCACCCCTAGGCTTTAGGCTCCCCGAGGCTAAGGCCAGGGCTCCCCTAGCCTTCAGGCTAGGGCTCCCCTAGGCTTTAGGCTCCCCGAGGCTAAGGCCAGGGCTCCCCTAGCCTTCAGGCTAGGGCTCCCCTAGGCTTTAGGCTCCCCGAGGCTAAGGCCAGGGCTCCCCTAGCCTTCAGGCTAGGGCACCCCTAGGCTTTAGGCTCCCCGAGGCTAAGGCCAGGGCTCCCCTAGCCTTCAGGCTAGGGCACCCCTAGGCTTTAGGCTCCCCGAGGCTAAGGCCAGGGCTCCCCTAGCCTTCAGGCTAGGGCACCCCTAGGCTTTAGGCTCCCCGAGGCTAAGGCCAGGGCTCCCCTAGCCTTCAGGCTAGGGCACCCCTAGGCTTTAGGCTCCCCGAGGCTAAGGCTAGGGCTCCCCTAGCCTTCAGGCTAGGGCACCCCTAGGCTTTAGGCTCCCCGAGGCTAAGGCTAGGGCTCCCCTAGCCTTCAGGCTAGGGCACCCCTAGGCTTTAGGCTCCCCGAGGCTAAGGCTAGGGCTCCCCTAGCCTTCAGGCTAGGGCACCCCTAGGCTTTAGGCTCCCCGAGGCTAAGGCTAGGGCTCCCCTAGCCTTCAGGCTAGGGCACCCCTAGGCTTTAGGCTCCCCGAGGCTAAGGCTAGGGCTCCCCTAGCCTTCAGGCTAGGGCACCCCTAGGCTTTAGGCTCCCCGAGGCTAAGGCTAGGGCTCCCCTAGCCTTCAGGCTAGGGCACCCCTAGGCTTTAGGCTCCCCGAGGCTAAGGCTAGGGCTCCCCTAGCCTTCAGGCTAGGGCACCCCTAGGCTTTAGGCTCCCCGAGGCTAAGGCTAGGGCTCCCCTAGCCTTCAGGCTAGGGCACCCCTAGGCTTTAGGCTCCCCGAGGCTAAGGCTAGGGCTCCCCTAGCCTTCAGGCTAGGGTACCCCTAGGCTTTAGGCTCCCCGAGGCTAAGGCTAGGGCTCCCCTAGCCTTCAGGCTAGGGCACCCCTAGGCTTTAGGCTCCCCGAGACTAAGGCTAGGGCTCCCCTAGCCTTCAGGCTAGGGCACCCCTAGGCTTTAGGCTCCCCGAGGCTAAGGCTAGGGCTCCCCTAGCCTTCAGGCTAGGGCACCCCTAGGCTTTAGGCTCCCCGAGGCTAAGGCTAGGGCTCCCCTAGCCTTCAGGCTAGGGCACCCCTAGGCTTTAGGCTCCGCGAGGCTAAGGCTAGGGCTCCCCTAGCCTTCAGGCTAGGGCACCCCTAGGCTTTAGGCTAGGGCTCCCCGAGGCTAAGGCTAGGGCTCCCCTAGCCTTCAGGCTAGGGCACCCCTAGGCTTTAGGCTCCCCGAGGCTAAGGCTAGGGCTCCCCTAGCCTTCAGGCTAGGGCACCCCTAGGCTTTAGGCTCCCCGAGGCTAAGGCTAGGGCTCCCCTAGCCTTCAGGCTAGGGCACCCCTAGGCTTTAGGCTAGGGCTCCCCGAGGCAAAGGCTAGGGCTCCCCTAGCCTTCAGGCTAGGGCACCCCTAGGCTTTAGGCTAGGGCTCCCCGAGGCAAAGGCTAGGGCTCCCCTAGCCTTCAGGCTAGGGCACCCCTAGGCTTTAGGCTAGGGCTCCCCGAGGCTAAGGCTAGGGCTCCCCTAGCCTTCAGGCTAGGGCACCCCTAGGCTTTAGGCTCCCCGAGGCTAAGGCTAGGGCTCCCCTAGCCTTCAGGCTAGGGCACCCCTAGGCTTTAGGCTCCCCGAGGCTAAGGCTAGGGCTCCCCTAGCCTTCAGGCTAGGGCACCCCTAGGCTTTAGGCTCCCCGAGGCTAAGGCTAGGGCTCCCCTAGCCTTCAGGCTAGGGCACCCCTAGGCTTTAGGCTCCCCGAGGCTAAGGCTAGGGCTCCCCTAGCCTTCAGGCTAGGGCACCCCTAGGCTTTAGGCTCCCCTAGGCTAAGGCTAGGGCTCCCCTAGCCTTCAGGCTAGGGCACCCCTAGGCTTTAGGCTAGGGCTCCCCTAGGCTAAGGCTAGGGCTCCCCTAGCCTTCAGCCTAGGGCACCCCTAGGCTTTAGGCTAGGGCTCCCCTAGGCTAAGGCTAGGGCTCCCCTAGCCTTCAGCCTAGGGCACCCCTAGGCTTTAGGCTAGGGCTCCCCTAGGCTAAGGCCAGGGCTCCCCTAGCCTTCAGCCTAGGGCACCCCTAGGCTTTAGGCTAGGGCTCCCCTAGGCTAAGGCCAGGGCTCCCCTAGCCTTCAGACTAGGGCACCCCTAGGCTTTAGGCTAGGGCTCCCCTAGGCTAAGGCCAGGGCTCCCCTAGCCTTCAGCCTAGGGCACCCCTAGGCTTTAGGCTAGGGCTCCCCTAGGCTAAGGCCAGGGCTCCCCTAGCCTTCAGCCTAGGGCACCCCTAGGCTTTAGGCTAGGGCTCCCCTAGGCTAAGGCCAGGGCTCCCCTAGCCTTCAGCCTAGGGCACCCCTAGGCTTTAGGCTAGGGCTCCCCTAGGCTAAGGCCAGGGCTCCCCTAGCCTTCAGCCTAGGGCACCCCTAGGCTTTAGGCTAGGGCTCCCCTAGGCTAAGGCCAGGGCTCCCCTAGCCTTCAGGCTAGGGCACCCCTAGGCTTTAGGCTAGGGCTCCCCTAGGCTAAGGCCAGGGCTCCCCTAGCCTTCAGGCTAGGGCACCCCTAGGCTTTAGGCTAGGGCTCCCCTAGGCTAAGGCCAGGGCTCCCCTAGCCTTCAGGCTAGGGCACCCCTAGGCTTTAGGCTAGGGCTCCCCTAGGCTAAGGCCAGGGCTCCCCTAGCCTTCAGGCTACGGCACCCCTAGGCTTTAGGCTAGGGCTCCCCTAGGCTAAGGCCAGGGCTCCCCTAGCCTTCAGGCTAGGGCACCCCTAGGCTTTAGGCTAGGGCTCCCCTAGGCTAAGGCCAGGGCTCCCCTAGCCTTCAGGCTAGGGCACCCCTAGGCTTTAGGCTAGGGCTCCCCTAGGCTAAGGCCAGGGCTCCCCTAGCCTTCAGGCTAGGGCACCCCTAGGCTTTAGGCTAGGGCTCCCCTAGGCTAAGGCCAGGGCTCCCCTAGCCTTCAGGCTAGGGCACCCCTAGGCTTTAGGCTAGGGCTCCCCTAGGCTAAGGCCAGGGCTCCCCTAGCCTTCAGGCTAGGGCACCCCTAGGCTTTAGGCTAGGGCTCCCCTAGGCTAAGGCCAGGGCTCCCCTAGCCTTCAGGCTAGGGCACCCCTAGGCTTTAGGCTAGGGCTCCCCTAGGCTAAGGCCAGGGCTCCCCTAGCCTTCAGGCTAGGGCACCCCTAGGCTTTAGGCTAGGGCTCCCCTAGGCTAAGGCCAGGGCTCCCCTAGCCTTCAGGCTAGGGCACCCCTAGGCTTTAGGCTAGGGCTCCCCTAGGCTAAGGCCAGGGCTCCCTAGCCTTCAGGCTAGGGCACCCCTAGGCTTTAGGCTAGGGCTCCCCTAGGCTAAGGCCAGGGCTCCCCTAGCCTTCAGGCTAGGGCACCCCTAGGCTTTAGGCTAGGGCTCCCCTAGGCTAAGGCCAGGGCTCCCCTAGCCTTCAGGCTAGGGCACCCCTAGGCTTTAGGCTAGGGCTCCCCTAGGCTAAGGCCAGGGCTCCCCTAGCCTTCAGGCTAGGGCACCCCTAGGCTTTAGGCTAGGGCTCCCCTAGGCTAAGGCCAGGGCTCCCCTAGCCTTCAGGCTAGGGCACCCCTAGGCTTTAGGCTAGGGCTCCCCTAGGCTAAGGCCAGGGCTCCCCTAGCCTTCAGGCTAGGGCACCCCTAGGCTTTAGGCTAGGGCTCCCCTAGGCTAAGGCCAGGGCTCCCCTAGCCTTCAGGCTAGGGCACCCCTAGGCTTTAGGCTAGGGCACCCCTAGGCTTTAGGCTCCCCGAGGCTAAGGCCAGGGCTCCCCTAACCTTCAGGCTAGGGCACCCCTAGGCTTTAGGCTCCCCTAGGCTAAGGCCAGGGCTCCCCTAGCCTTCAGGCTAGGGCACCCCTAGGCTTTAGGCTAGGGCTCCCCGAGGCTAAGGCCGGGGCTCCCCTAGCCTTCAGGCTAGGGCACCCCTAGGCTTTAGGCTAGGGCTCCCCGAGGCTAAGGCCGGGGCTCCCCTAGCCTTCAGGCTAGGGCACCCCTAGGCTTTAGGCTAGGGCTCCCCGAGGCTAAGGCCGGGGCTCCCCTAGCCTTCAGGCTAGGGCACCCCTAGGCTTTAGGCTAGGGCTCCCCGAGGCTAAGGCCGGGGCTCCCCTAGCCTTCAGGCTAGGGCACCCCTAGGCTTTAGGCTAGGGCTCCCCGAGGCTAAGGCCGGGGCTACCCTAGCCTTCAGGCTAGGGCACCCCTAGGCTTTAGGCTAGGGCTCCCCGAGGCTAAGGCCGGGGCTACCCTAGCCTTCAGGCTAGGGCACCCCTAGGCTTTAGGCTAGGGCTCCCCGAGGCTAAGGCCGGGGCTCCCCTAGCCTTCAGGCTAGGGCACCCCTAGGCTTTAGGCTAGGGCTCCCCGAGGCTAAGGCCGGGGCTCCCCTAGCCTTCAGGCTAGGGCACCCCTAGGCTTTAGGCTAGGGCTCCCCGAGGCTAAGGCCAGGGCTCCCCTAGCCTTCAGGCTAGGGCACCCCTAGGCTTTAGGCTAGGGCTCCCCGAGGCTAAGGCCAGGGCTCCCCTAGCCTTCAGGCTAGGGCACCCCTAGGCTTTTGGCTAGGGCTCCCCGAGGCTAAGGCCAGGGCTCCCCTAGCCTTCAGGCTAGGGCACCCCTAGGCTTTAGGCTAGGGCTCCCCGAGGCTAAGGCCAGGGCTCCCCTAGCCTTCAGGCTAGGGCACCCCTAGGCTTTAGGCTAGGGCTCCCCGAGGCTAAGGCCAGGGCTCCCCTAGCCTTCAGGCTAGGGCACCCCTAGGCTTTAGGCTAGGGCTCCCCGAGGCTAAGGCCAGGGCTCCCCTAGCCTTCAGGCTAGGGCACCCCTAGGCTTTAGGCTAGGGCTCCCCGTGGCTAAGGCCAGGGCTCCCCTAGCCTTCAGGCTAGGGCACCCCTAGGCTTTAGGCTAGGGCTCCCCGAGGTTAAGGCCAGGGCTCCCCTAGCCTTCAGGCTAGGGCACCCCTAGGCTTTAGGCTAGGGCTCCCCGAGGCTAAGGCCAGGGCTCCCCTAGCCTTCAGGCTAGGGCACCCCTAGGCTTTAGGCTAGGGCTCCCCGAGGCTAAGGCCAGGGCTCCCCTAGCCTTCAGGCTAGGGCACCCCTAGGCTTTAGGCTAGGGCTCCCCGAGGCTAAGGCCAGGGCTCCCCTAGCCTTCAGGCTAGGGCACCCCTAGGCTTTAGGCTAGGGCTCCCCGAGGCTAAGGCCAGGGCTCCCCTAGCCTTCAGGCTAGGGCACCCCTAGGCTTTAGGCTAGGGCTCCCCGAGGCTAAGGCCAGGGCTCCCCTAGCCTTCAGGCTAGGGCACCCCTAGGCTTTAGGCTAGGGCTCCCCGAGGCTAAGGCCAGGGCTCCCCTAGCCTTCAGGCTAGGGCACCCCTAGGCTTTAGGCTAGGGCTCCCCGAGGCTAAGGCCAGGGCTCCCCTAGCCTTCAGGCTAGGGCACCCCTAGGCTTTAGGCTCCCCGAGGCTAAGGCCAGGGCTCCCCTAGCCTTCAGGCTAGGGCACCCCTAGGCTTTAGGCTCCCCGAGGCTAAGGCCAGGGCTCCCCTAGCCTTCAGGCTAGGGCACCCCTATGCTTTAGGCTCCCCGAGGCTAAGGCCAGGGCTCCCCTAGCCTTCAGGCTAGGGCACCCCTATGCTTTAGGCTCCCCGAGGCTAAGGCCAGGGCTCCCCTAGCCTTCAGGCTAGGGCACCCCTAGGCTTTAGGCTCCCCGAGGCTAAGGCCAGGGCTCCCCTAGCCTTCAGGCTAGGGCACCCCTAGGCTTTAGGCTCCCCGAGGCTAAGGCCAGGGCTCCCCTAGCCTTCAGGCTAGGGCACCCCTAGGCTTTAGGCTCCCCGAGGCTAAGGCCTGGGCTCCCCTAGCCTTCAGGCTAGGGCACCCCTAGGCTTTAGGCTCCCCGAGGCTAAGGCCTGGGCTCCCCTAGCCTTCAGGCTAGGGCACCCCTAGGCTTTAGGCTCCCCGAGGCTAAGGCCTGGGCTCCCCTAGCCTTCAGGCTAGGGCACCCCTAGGCTTTAGGCTCCCCGAGGCTAAGGCCTGGGCTCCCCTAGCCTTCAGGCTAGGGCACCCCTAGGCTTTAGGCTCGCCGAGGCTAAGGCCTGGGCTCCCCTAGCCTTCAGGCTAGGGCACCCCTAGGCTTTAGGCTCCCCGAGGCTAAGGCCTGGGCTCCCCTAGTCTTCAGGCTAGGGCACCCCTAGGCTTTAGGCTCCCCGAGGCTAAGGCCTGGGCTCCCCTAGCCTTCAGGCTAGGGCACCCCTAGGCTTTAGGCTCCCCGAGGCTAAGGCCTGGGCTCCCCTAGCCTTCAGGCTAGGGCACCCCTAGGCTTTAGGCTCCCCGAGGCTAAGGCCTGGGCTCCCCTAGCCTTCAGGCTAGGGCACCCCTAGGCTTTAGGGTCCCCGAGGCTAAGGCCAGGGCTCCCCTAGCCTTCAGGCTAGGGCACCCCTAGGCTTTAGGCTCCCCGAGGCTAAGGCCAGGGCTCCCCTAGCCTTCAGGCTAGGGCACCCCTAGGCTTTAGGCTCCCCGAGGCTAAGGCCAGGGCTCCCCTAGCCTTCAGGCTAGGGCTCCCCTAGGCTTTAGGCTCCCCGAGGCTAAGGCCAGGGCTCCCCTAGCCTTCAGGCTAGGGCTCCCGTAGGCTTTAGGCTCCCCGAGGCTAAGGCCAGGGCTCCCCTAGCCTTCAGGCTAGGGCACCCCTAGGCTTTAGGCTCCCCGAGGCTAAGGCCAGGGCTCCCCTAGCCTTCAGGCTAGGGCACCCCTAGGCTTTAGGCTCCCCGAGGCTAAGGCCAGGGCTCCCCTAGCCTTCAGGCTAGGGCACCCCTAGGCTTTAGGCTCCCCGAGGCTAAGGCCAGGGCTCCCCTAGCCTTCAGGCTAGGGCACCCCTAGGCTTTAGGCTCCCCGAGGCTAAGGCTAGGGCTCCCCTAGCCTTCAGGCTAGGGCACCCCTAGGCTTTAGGCTCCCCGAGGCTAAGGCTAGGGCTCCCCTAGCCTTCAGGCTAGGGCACCCCTAGGCTTTAGGCTCCCCGAGGCTAAGGCTAGGGCTCCCCTAGCCTTCAGGCTAGGGCACCCCTAGGCTTTAGGCTCCCCGAGGCTAAGGCTAGGGCTCCCCTAGCCTTCAGGCTAGGGCACCCCTAGGCTTTAGGCTCCCCGAGGCTAAGGCTAGGGCTCCCCTAGCCTTCAGGCTAGGGCACCCCTAGGCTTTAGGCTCCCCGAGGCTAAGGCTAGGGCTACCCTAGCCTTCAGGCTAGGGCACCCCTAGGCTTTAGGCTCCCCGAGGCTAAGGCTAGGGCTCCCCTAGCCTTCAGGCTAGGCTACCCCTAGGCTTTAGGCTCCCCGAGGCTAAGGCTAGGGCTCCCCTAGCCTTCAGGCTAGGGCACCCCTAGGCTTTAGGCTCCCCGAGACTAAGGCTAGGGCTCCCCTAGCCTTCAGGCTAGGGCACCCCTAGGCTTTAGGCTCCCCGAGGCTAAGGCTAGGGCTCCCCTAGCCTTCAGGCTAGGGCACCCCTAGGCTTTAGGCTCCCCGAGGCTAAGGCTAGGGCTCCCCTAGCCTTCAGGCTAGGGCACCCCTAGGCTTTAGGCTCCCCGAGGCTAAGGCTAGGGCTCCCCTAGCCTTCAGGCTAGGGCACCCCTAGGCTTTAGGCTAGGGCTCCCCGAGGCTAAGCCTAGGGCTCCCCTAGCCTTCAGGCTAGGGCACCCCTAGGCTTTAGGCTCCCCGAGGCTAAGGCTAGGGCTCCCCTAGCCTTCAGGCTAGGGCACCCCTAGGCTTTAGGCTCCCCGAGGCTAAGGCTAGGGCTCCCCTAGCCTTCAGGCTAGGGCACCCCTTGGCTTTAGGCTAGGGCTCCCCGAGGCAAAGGCTAGGGCTCCCCTAGGCTTCAGGCTAGGGCACCCCTAGGCTTTAGGCTAGGGCTCCCCGAGGCAAAGGCTAGGGCTCCCCTAGCCTTCAGGCTAGGGCACCCCTAGGCTTTAGGCTAGGGCTCCCCGAGGCTAAGGCTAGGGCTCCCCTAGCCTTCAGGCTAGGGCACCCCTAGGCTTTAGGCTCCCCGAGGCTAAGGCTAGGGCTCCCCTAGCCTTCAGGCTAGGGCACCCCTAGGCTTTAGGCTCCCCGAGGCTAAGGCTAGGGCTCCCCTAGCCTTCAGGCTAGGGCACCCCTAGGCTTTAGGCTCCCCGAGGCTAAGGCTAGGGCTCCCCTAGCCTTCAGGCTAGGGCACCCCTAGGCTTTAGGCTCCCCGAGGCTAAGGCTAGGGCTCCCCTAGCCTTCAGGCTAGGGCACCCCTAGGCTTTAGGCTCCCCGAGGCTAAGGCTAGGGCTCCCCTAGCCTTCAGGCTAGGGCACCCCTAGGCTTTAGGCTCCCCGAGGCTAAGGCTAGGGCTCCCCTAGCCTTCAGGCTAGGGCACCCCTAGGCTTTAGACTCCCCGAGGCTAAGGCTAGGGCTCCCCTAGCCTTCAGGCTAGGGCACCCCTAGGCTTTAGGCTAGGGCTCCCCGAGGCTAAGGCTAGGGCTCCCCTAGCCTTCAGGCTAGGGCACACCTAGGCTTTAGGCTAGGGCTCCCCGAGGCTAAGGCCAGGGCTCCCCTAGCCTTCAGGCTAGGGCACCCCTAGGCTTTAGGCTCCCCGAGGCTAAGGCCAGGGCTCCCCTAGCCTTCAGGCTAGGGCACCCCTAGGCTTTAGGCTCCCCGAGGCTAAGGCCAGGGCTCCCCTAGCCTTCAGGCTAGGGCACCCCTAGGCTTTAGGCTCCCCGAGGCTAAGGCCAGGGCTCCCCTAGCCTTCAGGCTAGGGCACCCCTAGGCTTTAGGCTCCCCGAGGCTAAGGCCAGGGCTCCCCTAGCCTTCAGGCTAGGGCACCCCTAGGCTTTAGGCTCCCCGAGGCTAAGGCCAGGGCTCCCCTAGCCTTCAGGCTAGGGCACCCCTAGGCTTTAGGCTCCCCGAGGCTAAGGCCAGGGCTCCCCTAGCCTTCAGGCTAGGGCACCCCTAGGCTTTAGGCTCCCCGAGGCTAAGGCCTGGGCTCCCCTAGCCTTCAGGCTAGGGCACCCCTAGGCTTTAGGCTCCCCGAGGCTAAGGCCTGGGCTCCCCTAGCCTTCAGGCTAGGGCACCCCTAGGCTTTAGGCTCCCCGAGGCTAAGGCCTGGGCTCCCCTAGCCTTCAGGCTAGGGCACCCCTAGGCTTTAGGCTCCCCGAGGCTAAGGCCTGGGCTCCCCTAGCCTTCAGGCTAGGGCACCCCTAGGCTTTAGGCTCGCCGAGGCTAAGGCCTGGGCTCCCCTAGCCTTCAGGCTAGGGCACCCCTAGGCTTTAGGCTCCCCGAGGCTAAGGCCTGGGCTCCCCTAGTCTTCAGGCTAGGGCACCCCTAGGCTTTAGGCTCCCCGAGGCTAAGGCCTGGGCTCCCCTAGCCTTCAGGCTAGGGCACCCCTAGGCTTTAGGCTCCCCGAGGCTAAGGCCTGGGCTCCCCTAGCCTTCAGGCTAGGGCACCCCTAGGCTTTAGGCTCCCCGAGGCTAAGGCCTGGGCTCCCCTAGCCTTCAGGCTAGGGCACCACTAGGCTTTAGGGTCCCCGAGGCTAAGGCCAGGGCTCCCCTAGCCTTCAGGCTAGGGCACCCCTAGGCTTTAGGCTCCCCGAGGCTAAGGCCAGGGCTCCCCTAGCCTTCAGGCTAGGGCACCCCTAGGCTTTAGGCTCCCCGAGGCTAAGGCCAGGGCTCCCCTAGCCTTCAGGCTAGGGCTCCCCTAGGCTTTAGGCTCCCCGAGGCTAAGGCCAGGGCTCCCCTAGCCTTCAGGCTAGGGCTCCCCTAGGCTTTAGGCTCCCCGAGGCTAAGGCCACTGCTCCCCTAGCCTTCAGGCTAGGGCACCCCTAGGCTTTAGGCTCCCCGAGGCTAAGGCCAGGGCTCCCCTAGCCTTCAGGCTAGGGCACCCCTAGGCTTTAGGCTCCCCGAGGCTAAGGCCAGGGCTCCCCTAGCCTTCAGGCTAGGGCACCCCTAGGCTTTAGGCTCCCCGAGGCTAAGGCTAGGGCTCCCCTAGCCTTCAGGCTAGGGCACCCCTAGGCTTTAGGCTCCCCGAGGCTAAGGCTAGGGCTCCCCTAGCCTTCAGGCTAGGGCACCCCTAGGCTTTAGGCTCCCCGAGGCTAAGGCTAGGGCTCCCCTAGCCTTCAGGCTAGGGCACCCCTAGGCTTTAGGCTCCCCGAGGCTAAGGCTAGGGCTCCCCTAGCCTTCAGGCTAGGGCACCCCTAGGCTTTAGGCTCCCCGAGGCTAAGGCTAGGGCTCCCCTAGCCTTCAGGCTAGGGCACCCCTAGGCTTTAGGCTCCCCGAGGCTAAGGCTAGGGCTCCCCTAGCCTTCAGGCTAGGGCACCCCTAGGCTTTAGGCTCCCCGAGGCTAAGGCTAGGGCTCCCCTAGCCTTCAGGCTAGGGCACCCCTAGGCTTTAGGCTCCCCGAGGCTAAGGCTAGGGCTCCCCTAGCCTTCAGGCTAGGGCACCCCTAGGCTTTAGGCTCCCCGAGGCTAAGGCTAGGGCTCCCCTAGCCTTCAGGCTAGGGCACCCCTAGGCTTTAGGCTCCCCGAGGCTAAGGCTAGGGCTCCCCTAGCCTTCAGGCTAGGGCACCCCTAGGCTTTAGGCTCCCCGAGACTAAGGCTAGGGCTCCCCTAGCCTTCAGGCTAGGGCACCCCTAGGCTTTAGGCTCCCCGAGGCTAAGGCTAGGGCTCCCCTAGCCTTCAGGCTAGGGCACCCCTAGGCTTTAGGCTCCCCGAGGCTAAGGCTAGGGCTCCCCTAGCCTTCAGGCTAGGGCACCCCTAGGCTTTAGGCTCCCCGAGGCTAAGGCTAGGGCTCCCCTAGCCTTCAGGCTAGGGCACCCCTAGGCTTTAGGCTAGGGCTCCCCGAGGCTAAGGCTAGGGCTCCCCTAGCCTTCAGGCTAGGGCACCCCTAGGCTTTAGGCTCCCCGAGGCTAAGGCTAGGGCTCCCCTAGCCTTCAGGCTAGGGCACCCCTAGGCTTTAGGCTCCCCGAGGCTAAGGCTAGGGCTCCCCTAGCCTTCAGGCTAGGGCACCCCTAGGCTTTAGGCTAGGGCTCCCCGAGGCAAAGGCTAGGGCTCCCCTAGCCTTCAGGCTAGGGCACCCCTAGGCTTTAGGCTAGGGCTCCCCGAGGCTAAGGCTAGGGCTCCCCTAGCCTTCAGGCTAGGGCACCCCTAGGCTTTAGGCTCCCCGAGGCTAAGGCTAGGGCTCCCCTAGCCTTCAGGCTAGGGCACCCCTAGGCTTTAGGCTCCCCGAGGCTAAGGCTAGGGCTCCCCTAGCCTTCAGGCTAGGGCACCCCTAGGCTTTAGGCTCCCCGAGGCTAAGGCTAGGGCTCCCCTAGCCTTCAGGCTAGGGCACCCCTAGGCTTTAGGCTCCCCGAGGCTAAGGCTAGGGCTCCCCTAGCCTTCAGGCTAGGGCACCCCTAGGCTTTAGGCTCCCCGAGGCTAAGGCTAGGGCTCCCCTAGCCTTCAGGCTAGGGCACCCCTAGGCTTTAGGCTAGGGCTCCCCGAGGCTAAGGCTAGGGCTCCCCTAGCCTTCAGGCTAGGGCACCCCTAGGCTTTAGGCTAGGGCTCCCCGAGGCTAAGGCTAGGGCTCCCCTAGCCTTCAGGCTAGGGCACCCCTAGGCTTTAGGCTAGGGCTCCCCGAGGCTAAGGCTAGGGCTCCCCTAGCCTTCAGGCTAGGGCACCCCTAGGCTTTAGGCTAGGGCTCCCCGAGGCTAAGGCTAGGGCTCCCCTAGCCTTCAGGCTAGGGCACCCCTAGGCTTTAGGCTAGGGCTCCCCGAGGCTAAGGCTAGGGCTCCCCTAGCCTTCAGGCTAGGGCACCCCTAGGCTTTAGGCTAGGGCTCCCCGAGGCTAAGGCTAGGGCTCCCCTAGCCTTCAGGCTAGGGCACCCCTAGGCTTTAGGCTAGGGCTCCCCGAGGCTAAGGCTAGGGCTCCCCTAGCCTTCAGGCTAGGGCACCCCTAGGCTTTAGGCTAGGGCTCCCCGAGGCTAAGGCTAGGGCTCCCCTAGCCTTCAGGCTAGGGCACCCCTAGGCTTTAGGCTAGGGCTCCCCGAGGCTAAGGCTAGGGCTCCCCTAGCCTTCAGGCTAGGGCACCCCTAGGCTTTAGGCTAGGGCTCCCCGAGGCTAAGGCTAGGGCTCCCCTAGCCTTCAGGCTAGGGCACCCCTAGGCTTTAGGCTAGGGCTCCCCGAGGCTAAGGCTAGGGCTCCCCTAGCCTTCAGGCTAGGGCACCCCTAGGCTTTAGGCTAGGGCTCCCCGAGGCTAAGGCTAGGGCTCCCCTAGCCTTCAGGCTAGGGCACCCCTAGGCTTTAGGCTAGGGCTCCCCGAGGCTAAGGCTAGGGCTCCCCTAGCCTTCAGGCTAGGGCACCCCTAGGCTTTAGGCTAGGGCTCCCCGAGGCTAAGGCTAGGGCTCCCCTAGCCTTCAGGCTAGGGCACCCCTAGGCTTTAGGCTAGGGCTCCCCGAGGCTAAGGCTAGGGCTCCCCTAGCCTTCAGGCTAGGGCACCCCTAGGCTTTAGGCTAGGGCTCCCCGAGGCTAAGGCTAGGGCTCCCCTAGCCTTCAGGCTAGGGCACCCCTAGGCTTTAGGCTAGGGCTCCCCGAGGCTAAGGCTAGGGCTCCCCTAGCCTTCAGGCTAGGGCACCCCTAGGCTTTAGGCTAGGGCTCCCCGAGGCTAAGGCTAGGGCTCCCCTAGCCTTCAGGCTAGGGCACCCCTAGGCTTTAGGCTAGGGCTCCCCGAGGCTAAGGCTAGGGCTCCCCTAGCCTTCAGGCTAGGGCACCCCTAGGCTTTAGGCTAGGGCTCCCCGAGGCTAAGGCTAGGGCTCCCCTAGCCTTCAGGCTAGGGCACCCCTAGGCTTTAGGCTAGGGCTCCCCGAGGCTAAGGCTAGGGCTCCCCTAGCCTTCAGGCTAGGGCACCCCTAGGCTTTAGGCTAGGGCTCCCCGAGGCTAAGGCTAGGGCTCCCCTAGCCTTCAGGCTAGGGCACCCCTAGGCTTTAGGCTAGGGCTCCCCGAGGCTAAGGCTAGGGCTCCCCTAGCCTTCAGGCTAGGGCACCCCTAGGCTTTAGGCTAGGGCTCCCCGAGGCTAAGGCTAGGGCTCCCCTAGCCTTCAGGCTAGGGCACCCCTAGGCTTTAGGCTAGGGCTCCCCGAGGCTAAGGCTAGGGCTCCCCTAGCCTTCAGGCTAGGGCACCCCTAGGCTTTAGGCTAGGGCTCCCCGAGGCTAAGGCTAGGGCTCCCCTAGCCTTCAGGCTAGGGCACCCCTAGGCTTTAGGCTAGGGCTCCCCGAGGCTAAGGCTAGGGCTCCCCTAGCCTTCAGGCTAGGGCACCCCTAGGCTTTAGGCTAGGGCTCCCCGAGGCTAAGGCTAGGGCTCCCCTAGCCTTCAGGCTAGGGCACCCCTAGGCTTTAGGCTAGGGCTCCCCGAGGCTAAGGCTAGGGCTCCCCTAGCCTTCAGGCTAGGGCACCCCTAGGCTTTAGGCTAGGGCTCCCCGAGGCTAAGGCTAGGGCTCCCCTAGCCTTCAGGCTAGGGCACCCCTAGGCTTTAGGCTAGGGCTCCCCGAGGCTAAGGCTAGGGCTCCCCTAGCCTTCAGGCTAGGGCACCCCTAGGCTTTAGGCTAGGGCTCCCCGAGGCTAAGGCTAGGGCTCCCCTAGCCTTCAGGCTAGGGCACCCCTAGGCTTTAGGCTAGGGCTCCCCGAGGCTAAGGCTAGGGCTCCCCTAGCCTTCAGGCTAGGGCACCCCTAGGCTTTAGGCTAGGGCTCCCCGAGGCTAAGGCTAGGGCTCCCCTAGCCTTCAGGCTAGGGCACCCCTAGGCTTTAGGCTAGGGCTCCCCGAGGCTAAGGCTAGGGCTCCCCTAGCCTTCAGGCTAGGGCACCCCTAGGCTTTAGGCTAGGGCTCCCCGAGGCTAAGGCTAGGGCTCCCCTAGCCTTCAGGCTAGGGCACCCCTAGGCTTTAGGCTAGGGCTCCCCGAGGCTAAGGCTAGGGCTCCCCTAGCCTTCAGGCTAGGGCACCCCTAGGCTTTAGGCTAGGGCTCCCCGAGGCTAAGGCTAGGGCTCCCCTAGCCTTCAGGCTAGGGCACCCCTAGGCTTTAGGCTAGGGCTCCCCGAGGCTAAGGCTAGGGCTCCCCTAGCCTTCAGGCTAGGGCACCCCTAGGCTTTAGGCTAGGGCTCCCCGAGGCTAAGGCTAGGGCTCCCCTAGCCTTCAGGCTAGGGCACCCCTAGGCTTTAGGCTAGGGCTCCCCGAGGCTAAGGCTAGGGCTCCCCTAGCCTTCAGGCTAGGGCACCCCTAGGCTTTAGGCTAGGGCTCCCCGAGGCTAAGGCTAGGGCTCCCCTAGCCTTCAGGCTAGGGCACCCCTAGGCTTTAGGCTAGGGCTCCCCGAGGCTAAGGCTAGGGCTCCCCTAGCCTTCAGGCTAGGGCACCCCTAGGCTTTAGGCTAGGGCTCCCCGAGGCTAAGGCTAGGGCTCCCCTAGCCTTCAGGCTAGGGCACCCCTAGGCTTTAGGCTAGGGCTCCCCGAGGCTAAGGCTAGGGCTCCCCTAGCCTTCAGGCTAGGGCACCCCTAGGCTTTAGGCTAGGGCTCCCCGAGGCTAAGGCTAGGGCTCCCCTAGCCTTCAGGCTAGGGCACCCCTAGGCTTTAGGCTAGGGCTCCCCGAGGCTAAGGCTAGGGCTCCCCTAGCCTTCAGGCTAGGGCACCCCTAGGCTTTAGGCTAGGGCTCCCCGAGGCTAAGGCTAGGGCTCCCCTAGCCTTCAGGCTAGGGCACCCCTAGGCTTTAGGCTAGGGCTCCCCGAGGCTAAGGCTAGGGCTCCCCTAGCCTTCAGGCTAGGGCACCCCTAGGCTTTAGGCTAGGGCTCCCCGAGGCTAAGGCTAGGGCTCCCCTAGCCTTCAGGCTAGGGCACCCCTAGGCTTTAGGCTAGGGCTCCCCGAGGCTAAGGCTAGGGCTCCCCTAGCCTTCAGGCTAGGGCACCCCTAGGCTTTAGGCTAGGGCTCCCCGAGGCTAAGGCTAGGGCTCCCCTAGCCTTCAGGCTAGGGCACCCCTAGGCTTTAGGCTAGGGCTCCCCGAGGCTAAGGCTAGGGCTCCCCTACCCTAGCCTTCAGGCTAGGGCACCCCTAGGCTTGAGGCTAGGGCTCCCCGAGGCTAAGGCTAGGGCTCCCCTAGCCTTCAGGCTAGGGCACCCCTAGGCTTGAGGCTAGGGCTCCCCGAGGCTAAGGCTAGGGCTCCCCTAGCCTTCAGGCTAGGGCACCCCTAGGCTTGAGGCTAGGGCTCCCCGAGGCTAAGGCTAGGGCTCCCCTAGCCTTCAGGCTAGGGCACCCCTAGGCTTGAGGCTAGGGCTCCCCGAGGCTAAGGCTAGGGCTCCCCTAGCCTTCAGGCTAGGGCACCCCTAGGCTTGAGGCTAGGGCTCCCCGAGGCTAAGGCTAGGGCTCCCCTAGCCTTCAGGCTAGGGCACCCCTAGGCTTGAGGCTAGGGCTCCCCGAGGCTAAGGCTAGGGCTCCCCTAGCCTTCAGGCTAGGGCACCCCTAGGCTTGAGGCTAGGGCTCCCCGAGGCTAAGGCTAGGGCTCCCCTAGCCTTCAGGCTAGGGCACCCCTAGGCTTGAGGCTAGGGCTCCCCGAGGCTAAGGCTAGGGCTCCCCTAGCCTTCAGGCTAGGGCACCCCTAGGCTTGAGGCTAGGGCTCCCCGAGGCTAAGGCTAGGGCTCCCCTAGCCTTCAGGCTAGGGCACCCCTAGGCTTGAGGCTAGGGCTCCCCGAGGCTAAGGCTAGGGCTCCCCTAGCCTTCAGGCTAGGGCACCCCTAGGCTTGAGGCTAGGGCTCCCCGAGGCTAAGGCTAGGGCTCCCCTAGCCTTCAGGCTAGGGCACCCCTAGGCTTGAGGCTAGGGCTCCCCGAGGCTAAGGCTAGGGCTCCCCTAGCCTTCAGGCTAGGGCACCCCTAGGCTTGAGGCTAGGGCTCCCCGAGGCTAAGGCTAGGGCTCCCCTAGCCTTCAGGCTAGGGCACCCCTAGGCTTGAGGCTAGGGCTCCCCGAGGCTAAGGCTAGGGCTCCCCTAGCCTTCAGGCTAGGGCACCCCTAGGCTTGAGGCTAGGGCTCCCGAGGCTAAGGCTAGGGCTCCCCTAGCCTTCAGGCTAGGGCACCCCTAGGCTTGAGGCTAGGGCTCCCCGAGGCTAAGGCTAGGGCTCCCCTAGCCTTCAGGCTAGGGCACCCCTAGGCTTGAGGCTAGGGCTCCCCGAGGCTAAGGCTAGGGCTCCCCTAGCCTTCAGGCTAGGGCACCCCTAGGCTTGAGGCTAGGGCTCCCCGAGGCTAAGGCTAGGGCTCCCCTAGCCTTCAGGCTAGGGCACCCCTAGGCTTGAGGCTAGGGCTCCCCGAGGCTAAGGCTAGGGCTCCCCTAGCCTTCAGGCTAGGGCACCCCTAGGCTTGAGGCTAGGGCTCCCCGAGGCTAAGGCTAGGGCTCCCCTAGCCTTCAGGCTAGGGCACCCCTAGGCTTGAGGCTAGGGCTCCCCGAGGCTAAGGCTAGGGCTCCCCTAGCCTTCAGGCTAGGGCACCCCTAGGCTTGAGGCTAGGGCTCCCCGAGGCTAAGGCTAGGGCTCCCCTAGCCTTCAGGCTAGGGCACCCCTAGGCTTGAGGCTAGGGCTCCCCGAGGCTAAGGCTAGGGCTCCCCTAGCCTTCAGGCTAGGGCACCCCTAGGCTTGAGGCTAGGGCTCCCCGAGGCTAAGGCTAGGGCTCCCCTAGCCTTCAGGCTAGGGCACCCCTAGGCTTGAGGCTAGGGCTCCCCGAGGCTAAGGCTAGGGCTCCCCTAGCCTTCAGGCTAGGGCACCCCTAGGCTTGAGGCTAGGGCTCCCCGAGGCTAAGGCTAGGGCTCCCCTAGCCTTCAGGCTAGGGCACCCCTAGGCTTGAGGCTAGGGCTCCCCGAGGCTAAGGCTAGGGCTCCCCTAGCCTTCAGGCTAGGGCACCCCTAGGCTTGAGGCTAGGGCTCCCCGAGGCTAAGGCTAGGGCTCCCCTAGCCTTCAGGCTAGGGCACCCCTAGGCTTGAGGCTAGGGCTCCCCGAGGCTAAGGCTAGGGCTCCCCTAGCCTTCAGGCTAGGGCACCCCTAGGCTTGAGGCTAGGGCTCCCCGAGGCTAAGGCTAGGGCTCCCCTAGCCTTCAGGCTAGGGCACCCCTAGGCTTGAGGCTAGGGCTCCCCGAGGCTAAGGCTAGGGCTCCCCTAGCCTTCAGGCTAGGGCACCCCTAGGCTTGAGGCTAGGGCTCCCCGAGGCTAAGGCTAGGGCTCCCCTAGCCTTCAGGCTAGGGCACCCCTAGGCTTGAGGCTAGGGCTCCCCGAGGCTAAGGCTAGGGCTCCCCTAGCCTTCAGGCTAGGGCACCCCTAGGCTTGAGGCTAGGGCTCCCCGAGGCTAAGGCTAGGGCTCCCCTAGCCTTCAGGCTAGGGCACCCCTAGGCTTGAGGCTAGGGCTCCCCGAGGCTAAGGCTAGGGCTCCCCTAGCCTTCAGGCTAGGGCACCCCTAGGCTTGAGGCTAGGGCTCCCCGAGGCTAAGGCTAGGGCTCCCCTAGCCTTCAGGCTAGGGCACCCCTAGGCTTGAGGCTAGGGCTCCCCGAGGCTAAGGCTAGGGCTCCCCTAGCCTTCAGGCTAGGGCACCCCTAGGCTTGAGGCTAGGGCTCCCCGAGGCTAAGGCTAGGGCTCCCCTAGCCTTCAGGCTAGGGCACCCCTAGGCTTGAGGCTAGGGCTCCCCGAGGCTAAGGCTAGGGCTCCCCTAGCCTTCAGGCTAGGGCACCCCTAGGCTTGAGGCTAGGGCTCCCCGAGGCTAAGGCTAGGGCTCCCCTAGCCTTCAGGCTAGGGCACCCCTAGGCTTGAGGCTAGGGCTCCCCGAGGCTAAGGCTAGGGCTCCCCTAGCCTTCAGGCTAGGGCACCCCTAGGCTTGAGGCTAGGGCTCCCCGAGGCTAAGGCTAGGGCTCCCCTAGCCTTCAGGCTAGGGCACCCCTAGGCTTGAGGCTAGGGCTCCCCGAGGCTAAGGCTAGGGCTCCCCTAGCCTTCAGGCTAGGGCACCCCTAGGCTTGAGGCTAGGGCTCCCCGAGGCTAAGGCTAGGGCTCCCCTAGCCTTCAGGCTAGGGCACCCCTAGGCTTGAGGCTAGGGCTCCCCGAGGCTAAGGCTAGGGCTCCCCTAGCCTTCAGGCTAGGGCACCCCTAGGCTTGAGGCTAGGGCTCCCCGAGGCTAAGGCTAGGGCTCCCCTAGCCTTCAGGCTAGGGCACCCCTAGGCTTGAGGCTAGGGCTCCCCGAGGCTAAGGCTAGGGCTCCCCTAGCCTTCAGGCTAGGGCACCCCTAGGCTTGAGGCTAGGGCTCCCCGAGGCTAAGGCTAGGGCTCCCCTAGCCTTCAGGCTAGGGCACCCCTAGGCTTGAGGCTAGGGCTCCCCGAGGCTAAGGCTAGGGCTCCCCTAGCCTTCAGGCTAGGGCACCCCTAGGCTTGAGGCTAGGGCTCCCCGAGGCTAAGGCTAGGGCTCCCCTAGCCTTCAGGCTAGGGCACCCCTAGGCTTGAGGCTAGGGCTCCCCGAGGCTAAGGCTAGGGCTCCCCTAGCCTTCAGGCTAGGGCACCCCTAGGCTTGAGGCTAGGGCTCCCCGAGGCTAAGGCTAGGGCTCCCCTAGCCTTCAGGCTAGGGCACCCCTAGGCTTGAGGCTAGGGCTCCCCGAGGCTAAGGCTAGGGCTCCCCTAGCCTTCAGGCTAGGGCACCCCTAGGCTTGAGGCTAGGGCTCCCCGAGGCTAAGGCTAGGGCTCCCCTAGCCTTCAGGCTAGGGCACCCCTAGGCTTGAGGCTAGGGCTCCCCGAGGCTAAGGCTAGGGCTCCCCTAGCCTTCAGGCTAGGGCACCCCTAGGCTTGAGGCTAGGGCTCCCCGAGGCTAAGGCTAGGGCTCCCCTAGCCTTCAGGCTAGGGCACCCCTAGGCTTGAGGCTAGGGCTCCCCGAGGCTAAGGCTAGGGCTCCCCTAGCCTTCAGGCTAGGGCACCCCTAGGCTTGAGGCTAGGGCTCCCCGAGGCTAAGGCTAGGGCTCCCCTAGCCTTCAGGCTAGGGCACCCCTAGGCTTGAGGCTAGGGCTCCCCGAGGCTAAGGCTAGGGCTCCCCTAGCCTTCAGGCTAGGGCACCCCTAGGCTTGAGGCTAGGGCTCCCCGAGGCTAAGGCTAGGGCTCCCCTAGCCTTCAGGCTAGGGCACCCCTAGGCTTGAGGCTAGGGCTCCCCGAGGCTAAGGCTAGGGCTCCCCTAGCCTTCAGGCTAGGGCACCCCTAGGCTTGAGGCTAGGGCTCCCCGAGGCTAAGGCTAGGGCTCCCCTAGCCTTCAGGCTAGGGCACCCCTAGGCTTGAGGCTAGGGCTCCCCGAGGCTAAGGCTAGGGCTCCCCTAGCCTTCAGGCTAGGGCACCCCTAGGCTTGAGGCTAGGGCTCCCCGAGGCTAAGGCTAGGGCTCCCCTAGCCTTCAGGCTAGGGCACCCCTAGGCTTGAGGCTAGGGCTCCCCGAGGCTAAGGCTAGGGCTCCCCTAGCCTTCAGGCTAGGGCACCCCTAGGCTTGAGGCTAGGGCTCCCCGAGGCTAAGGCTAGGGCTCCCCTAGCCTTCAGGCTAGGGCACCCCTAGGCTTGAGGCTAGGGCTCCCCGAGGCTAAGGCTAGGGCTCCCCTAGCCTTCAGGCTAGGGCACCCCTAGGCTTGAGGCTAGGGCTCCCCGAGGCTAAGGCTAGGGCTCCCCTAGCCTTCAGGCTAGGGCACCCCTAGGCTTGAGGCTAGGGCTCCCCGAGGCTAAGGCTAGGGCTCCCCTAGCCTTCAGGCTAGGGCACCCCTAGGCTTGAGGCTAGGGCTCCCCGAGGCTAAGGCTAGGGCTCCCCTAGCCTTCAGGCTAGGGCACCCCTAGGCTTGAGGCTAGGGCTCCCCGAGGCTAAGGCTAGGGCTCCCCTAGCCTTCAGGCTAGGGCACCCCTAGGCTTGAGGCTAGGGCTCCCCGAGGCTAAGGCTAGGGCTCCCCTAGCCTTCAGGCTAGGGCACCCCTAGGCTTGAGGCTAGGGCTCCCCGAGGCTAAGGCTAGGGCTCCCCTAGCCTTCAGGCTAGGGCACCCCTAGGCTTGAGGCTAGGGCTCCCCGAGGCTAAGGCTAGGGCTCCCCTAGCCTTCAGGCTAGGGCACCCCTAGGCTTGAGGCTAGGGCTCCCCGAGGCTAAGGCTAGGGCTCCCCTAGCCTTCAGGCTAGGGCACCCCTAGGCTTGAGGCTAGGGCTCCCCGAGGCTAAGGCTAGGGCTCCCCTAGCCTTCAGGCTAGGGCACCCCTAGGCTTGAGGCTAGGGCTCCCCGAGGCTAAGGCTAGGGCTCCCCTAGCCTTCAGGCTAGGGCACCCCTAGGCTTGAGGCTAGGGCTCCCCGAGGCTAAGGCTAGGGCTCCCCTAGCCTTCAGGCTAGGGCACCCCTAGGCTTGAGGCTAGGGCTCCCCGAGGCTAAGGCTAGGGCTCCCCTAGCCTTCAGGCTAGGGCACCCTAGGCTTGAGGCTAGGGCTCCCCGAGGCTAAGGCTAGGGCTCCCCTAGCCTTCAGGCTAGGGCACCCCTAGGCTTGAGGCTAGGGCTCCCCGAGGCTAAGGCTAGGGCTCCCCTAGCCTTCAGGCTAGGGCACCCCTAGGCTTGAGGCTAGGGCTCCCCGAGGCTAAGGCTAGGGCTCCCCTAGCCTTCAGGCTAGGGCACCCCTAGGCTTGAGGCTAGGGCTCCCCGAGGCTAAGGCTAGGGCTCCCCTAGCCTTCAGGCTAGGGCACCCCTAGGCTTGAGGCTAGGGCTCCCCGAGGCTAAGGCTAGGGCTCCCCTAGCCTTCAGGCTAGGGCACCCCTAGGCTTGAGGCTAGGGCTCCCCGAGGCTAAGGCTAGGGCTCCCCTAGCCTTCAGGCTAGGGCACCCCTAGGCTTGAGGCTAGGGCTCCCCGAGGCTAAGGCTAGGGCTCCCCTAGCCTTCAGGCTAGGGCACCCCTAGGCTTGAGGCTAGGGCTCCCCGAGGCTAAGGCTAGGGCTCCCCTAGCCTTCAGGCTAGGGCACCCCTAGGCTTGAGGCTAGGGCTCCCCGAGGCTAAGGCTAGGGCTCCCCTAGCCTTCAGGCTAGGGCACCCCTAGGCTTGAGGCTAGGGCTCCCCGAGGCTAAGGCTAGGGCTCCCCTAGCCTTCAGGCTAGGGCACCCCTAGGCTTGAGGCTAGGGCTCCCCGAGGCTAAGGCTAGGGCTCCCCTAGCCTTCAGGCTAGGGCACCCCTAGGCTTGAGGCTAGGGCTCCCCGAGGCTAAGGCTAGGGCTCCCCTAGCCTTCAGGCTAGGGCACCCCTAGGCTTGAGGCTAGGGCTCCCCGAGGCTAAGGCTAGGGCTCCCTAGCCTTCAGGCTAGGGCACCCCTAGGCTTGAGGCTAGGGCTCCCCGAGGCTAAGGCTAGGGCTCCCCTAGCCTTCAGGCTAGGGCACCCCTAGGCTTGAGGCTAGGGCTCCCCGAGGCTAAGGCTAGGGCTCCCCTAGCCTTCAGGCTAGGGCACCCCTAGGCTTGAGGCTAGGGCTCCCCGAGGCTAAGGCTAGGGCTCCCCTAGCCTTCAGGCTAGGGCACCCCTAGGCTTGAGGCTAGGGCTCCCCGAGGCTAAGGCTAGGGCTCCCCTAGCCTTCAGGCTAGGGCACCCCTAGGCTTGAGGCTAGGGCTCCCCGAGGCTAAGGCTAGGGCTCCCCTAGCCTTCAGGCTAGGGCACCCCTAGGCTTGAGGCTAGGGCTCCCCGAGGCTAAGGCTAGGGCTCCCCTAGCCTTCAGGCTAGGGCACCCCTAGGCTTGAGGCTAGGGCTCCCCGAGGCTAAGGCTAGGGCTCCCCTAGCCTTCAGGCTAGGGCACCCCGAGGCTTGAGGCTAGGGCTCCCCGAGGCTAAGGCTAGGGCTCCCCTAGCCTTCAGGCTAGGGCACCCCGAGGCTTGAGGCTAGGGCTCCCCGAGGCTAAGGCTAGGGCTCCCCTAGCCTTCAGGCTAGGGCACCCCTAGGCTTGAGGCTAGGGCTCCCCGAGGCTAAGGCTAGGGCTCCCCTAGCCTTCAGGCTAGGGCACCCCTAGGCTTGAGGCTAGGGCTCCCCGAGGCTAAGGCTAGGGCTCCCCTAGCCTTCAGGCTAGGGCACCCCGAGGCTTGAGGCTAGGGCTCCCCGAGGCTAAGGCTAGGGCTCCCCTAGCCTTCAGGCTAGGGCACCCCGAGGCTTGAGGCTAGGGCTCCCCGAGGCTAAGGCTAGGGCTCCCCTAGCCTTCAGGCTAGGGCACCCCGAGGCTTGAGGCTAGGGCTCCCCGAGGCTAAGGCTAGGGCTCCCCTAGCCTTCAGGCTAGGGCACCCCGAGGCTTGAGGCTAGGGCTCCCCGAGGCTAAGGCTAGGGCTCCCCTAGCCTTCAGGCTAGGGCACCCCGAGGCTTGAGGCTAGGGCTCCCCGAGGCTAAGGCTAGGGCTCCCCTAGCCTTCAGGCTAGGGCACCCCGAGGCTTGAGGCTAGGGCTCCCCGAGGCTAAGGCTAGGGCTCCCCTAGCCTTCAGGCTAGGGCACCCCGAGGCTTGAGGCTAGGGCTCCCCGAGGCTAAGGCTAGGGCTCCCCTAGCCTTCAGGCTAGGGCACCCCGAGGCTTGAGGCTAGGGCTCCCCGAGGCTAAGGCTAGGGCTCCCCTAGCCTTCAGGCTAGGGCACCCCGAGGCTTGAGGCTAGGGCTCCCCGAGGCTAAGGCTAGGGCTCCCCTAGCCTTCAGGCTAGGGCACCCCGAGGCTTGAGGCTAGGGCTCCCCGAGGCTAAGGCTAGGGCTCCCCTAGCCTTCAGGCTAGGGCACCCCGAGGCTTGAGGCTAGGGCTCCCCGAGGCTAAGGCTAGGGCTCCCCTAGCCTTCAGGCTAGGGCACCCCGAGGCTTGAGGCTAGGGCTCCCCGAGGCTAAGGCTAGGGCTCCCCTAGCCTTCAGGCTAGGGCACCCCGAGGCTTGAGGCTAGGGCTCCCCGAGGCTAAGGCTAGGGCTCCCCTAGCCTTCAGGCTAGGGCACCCCGAGGCTTGAGGCTAGGGCTCCCCGAGGCTAAGGCTAGGGCTCCCCTAGCCTTCAGGCTAGGGCACCCCGAGGCTTGAGGCTAGGGCTCCCCGAGGCTAAGGCTAGGGCTCCCCTAGCCTTCAGGCTAGGGCACCCCGAGGCTTGAGGCTAGGGCTCCCCGAGGCTAAGGCTAGGGCTCCCCTAGCCTTCAGGCTAGGGCACCCCGAGGCTTGAGGCTAGGGCTCCCCGAGGCTAAGGCTAGGGCTCCCCTAGCCTTCAGGCTAGGGCACCCCGAGGCTTGAGGCTAGGGCTCCCCGAGGCTAAGGCTAGGGCTCCCCTAGCCTTCAGGCTAGGGCACCCCGAGGCTTGAGGCTAGGGCTCCCCGAGGCTAAGGCTAGGGCTCCCCTAGCCTTCAGGCTAGGGCACCCCGAGGCTTGAGGCTAGGGCTCCCCGAGGCTAAGGCTAGGGCTCCCCTAGCCTTCAGGCTAGGGCACCCCGAGGCTTGAGGCTAGGGCTCCCCGAGGCTAAGGCTAGGGCTCCCCTAGCCTTCAGGCTAGGGCACCCCGAGGCTTGAGGCTAGGGCTCCCCGAGGCTAAGGCTAGGGCTCCCCTAGCCTTCAGGCTAGGGCACCCCGAGGCTTGAGGCTAGGGCTCCCCGAGGCTAAGGCTAGGGCTCCCCTAGCCTTCAGGCTAGGGCACCCCGAGGCTTGAGGCTAGGGCTCCCCGAGGCTAAGGCTAGGGCTCCCCTAGCCTTCAGGCTAGGGCACCCCGAGGCTTGAGGCTAGGGCTCCCCGAGGCTAAGGCTAGGGCTCCCCTAGCCTTCAGGCTAGGGCACCCCGAGGCTTGAGGCTAGGGCTCCCCGAGGCTAAGGCTAGGGCTCCCCTAGCCTTCAGGCTAGGGCACCCCGAGGCTTGAGGCTAGGGCTCCCCGAGGCTAAGGCTAGGGCTCCCCTAGCCTTCAGGCTAGGGCACCCCGAGGCTTGAGGCTAGGGCTCCCCGAGGCTAAGGCTAGGGCTCCCCTAGCCTTCAGGCTAGGGCACCCCGAGGCTTGAGGCTAGGGCTCCCCGAGGCTAAGGCTAGGGCTCCCCTAGCCTTCAGGCTAGGGCACCCCGAGGCTTGAGGCTAGGGCTCCCCGAGGCTAAGGCTAGGGCTCCCCTAGCCTTCAGGCTAGGGCACCCCGAGGCTTGAGGCTAGGGCTCCCCGAGGCTAAGGCTAGGGCTCCCCTAGCCTTCAGGCTAGGGCACCCCGAGGCTTGAGGCTAGGGCTCCCCGAGGCTAAGGCTAGGGCTCCCCTAGCCTTCAGGCTAGGGCACCCCGAGGCTTGAGGCTAGGGCTCCCCGAGGCTAAGGCTAGGGCTCCCCTAGCCTTCAGGCTAGGGCACCCCGAGGCTTGAGGCTAGGGCTCCCCGAGGCTAAGGCTAGGGCTCCCCTAGCCTTCAGGCTAGGGCACCCCGAGGCTTGAGGCTAGGGCTCCCCGAGGCTAAGGCTAGGGCTCCCCTAGCCTTCAGGCTAGGGCACCCCGAGGCTTGAGGCTAGGGCTCCCCGAGGCTAAGGCTAGGGCTCCCCTAGCCTTCAGGCTAGGGCACCCCGAGGCTTGAGGCTAGGGCTCCCCGAGGCTAAGGCTAGGGCTCCCCTAGCCTTCAGGCTAGGGCACCCCGAGGCTTGAGGCTAGGGCTCCCCGAGGCTAAGGCTAGGGCTCCCCTAGCCTTCAGGCTAGGGCACCCCTAGGCTTGAGGCTAGGGCTCCCCGAGGCTAAGGCTAGGGCTCCCTAGCCTTCAGGCTAGGGCACCCCTAGGCTTGAGGCTAGGGCTCCCCGAGGCTAAGGCTAGGGCTCCCCTAGCCTTCAGGCTAGGGCACCCCTAGGCTTGAGGCTAGGGCTCCCCGAGGCTAAGGCTAGGGCTCCCCTAGCCTTCAGGCTAGGGCACCCCTAGGCTTGAGGCTAGGCCTCCCCGAGGCTAAGGCTAGGGCTCCCCTAGCCTTCAGGCTAGGGCACCCCTAGGCTTGAGGCTAGGGCTCCCCGAGGCTAAGGCTAGGGCTCCCCTAGCCTTCAGGCTAGGGCACCCCTAGGCTTGAGGCTAGGGCTCCCCGAGGCTAAGGCTAGGGCTCCCCTAGCCTTCAGGCTAGGGCACCCCTAGGCTTGAGGCTAGGGCTCCCCGAGGCTAAGGCTAGGGCTCCCCTAGCCTTCAGGCTAGGGCACCCCTAGGCTTGAGGCTAGGGCTCCCCGAGGCTAAGGCTAGGGCTCCCCTAGCCTTCAGGCTAGGGCACCCCTAGGCTTGAGGCTAGGGCTCCCCGAGGCTAAGGCTAGGGCTCCCCTAGCCTTCAGGCTAGGGCACCCCTAGGCTTGAGGCTAGGGCTCCCCGAGGCTAAGGCTAGGGCTCCCCTAGCCTTCAGGCTAGGGCACCCCTAGGCTTGAGGCTAGGGCTCCCCGAGGCTAAGGCTAGGGCTCCCCTAGCCTTCAGGCTAGGGCACCCCTAGGCTTGAGGCTAGGGCTCCCCGAGGCTAAGGCTAGGGCTCCCCTAGCCTTCAGGCTAGGGCACCCCTAGGCTTGAGGCTAGGCTCCCCGAGGCTAAGGCTAGGGCTCCCCTAGCCTTCAGGCTAGGGCACCCCGAGGCTTGAGGCTAGGGCTCCCCGAGGCTAAGGCTAGG
>NW_027457865.1:0-38459 GCF_050624435.1 Tenrec ecaudatus
GGCAGAATGGAGGTGGATTCAAATTTACTTTAGTTCGTATTGGCTAAGCAAAGGAAAAGCAACAAAGCTAAAAATCAAGCAAAACGGAAGGAAGTAGACTTTGAGGAAGCGCAATTGCTGAGTTGTACAGTAACTTCCTTCTTTCTCCCACAGTAACCTTTTGTTATGCTGTTACTTTCCCTTCCGGAACTTGGCTCACACCCTCAGGGGAATCTGAAGCAAACCGCGAAAAGAGCAGCCCAGGGGAGATCCCGCTCACCCTCCAGCCCCTTTCAGCCAAGCTCCCCGGACCTCCATCCCGCCCTCTGCCGTCCAGCCCGTCATATTAAAGGCGGGCAGCTGCCCTTCTGGCGTGTGGTGCAGTTCGCGGACCACCTCCGTCGCCTTTTCACAGAACATGGCGGGTAGACCTGGTACCGGGACCTCCTTGTCGGCCGCCCACTTGACCGAAGAGTCTGCGGGTTCCCTGCAGCCTAGTTCGCGCCGCGCTTATTAGCGCAGGTCTAGGAAATCGCCTGCGCTTTGGCGAAAAAATCCCCAACCAATGGGAAGGCAAGGACGCAGGTTGCGTGGCTACGGTGGTTGCAAAGGGACAATTCCATAAGCGGTAGAGAAATATGACCGGAAGTGGGGAGGCGGTGACCGGTGCCTTCTTCCGGTGGAACGCAGCCCTCCGGAAAGAGTCCTTGGGGTTCCATTTGACTTTATCCATGAGGTGAGACGAATTTTCCAATACTAATCTGAGCACATAGTTTAGGGAGCAGCATAGCTTGGAATAGATGTACCACCCACACCCCCCGAAACTTCCTCTTTTCCCTTTTTTAAAAATAAAAATCATTCTATTGAGGGCTCATATAACTATCCATATGTACATACATTGTGTCACGCTCATTTGTACATTTTTGCCATCATTCTCAAAACATTTGCTTTCTCCTTACTCCCTTTATATCAGCTCTTCACTTTTTCCCCTGCTTCATGGAACCTTGATCATTTATCAATTATTTTGTCATGTCTTACAGTGCCCACATCTCCCTTCATCCACTTTTCTGTTGTGCAACTCCATGGAGGGGGTTATATGTAAATCCTTGTAATCAGTCGCCCCCCTTTTTTTATATCATTTTATTGGGGGCTTGTACAACCCTTATCACAATCAATACATCATTCCATTGTGTTTAGGACATTTGTGCATTTGTTGACCTCATCATTCTCAACACATTTCCTTTCTAATTGAGCCCTTGGTATCAGCTCCTCGTTTTTCTATCTCCCTCCCTACCCCCTCCCTCCTAAACCCTTGTTAATATTGATAGGTTTAGAATTAAGGTAGCAGATGGACATTGGACCTCCACTTCTTTTCTCCCTCAATTGCAAGAACACTTTGTTCTATTGAACTGGCATGCCGTGATGCTCACCTTATGAATTAAGGACATCAGGTATAATGAATAACTATACAGACAACTTACAACAAAGATACAAGAGATCTAGTAAAACTAGGTAATCTTGGAACCTTGAGCTTCAGAAGAAATTATAGAAAAGTGGACTAAAAACTAACTAGAAGATGAAGGGAAACAAAAGTGGTGCAAGAACAGACAGGTGAATTGTCAGCTAGCCTGACGCATTCCATCCAGACAGAAGCCTGGCACATTGGTAGCTGGCACTAAGAAAGGATCCTCACTTGTTTCCCACACCCTCCTGATATCACAATTGCCAGCCCCTACCTTCACCCATACACCAGACAGAGATATCCTTGTAAGTCCATTTCTGCTTGAAGACAAAGCTATGCCCTCATGGTTTAACATCCCCATGCCTAGAGATGGATTATCACCCCCATGCCCAGAAATGCTTGAGATTCTCCTCAAAGCACTAGCAAAAAATACACTGCTGGATCCCTCGCTGCTCTTGGACACGTGGAAAGTTCCCCCATGATTAGCCATTCTGACCCAGCTGCTTCTCTACCAGAAAGAATCCCCTCAGCTATCACCTAAGCTGTAAAAACGCCCTACTGGATCAGGTGCGTGGACCACAGAAAACAGATAGGCCTGCCAAGCTCCATCTGGAATCAATATTCAACCCCCTAGAGGCTGTGACCTATACAAAAAGGTCCTCACCCCAAGTTTTCTCTTTGTTTTTCCTTTTCCTTCACTTCCTTTTATTTATTTTAATCACGTCTGCACTCTGCTTTCTTCTTTATTTCTGCTTCTACTTCTATTCTTTCCATTTTAATTTACTTTTCCAGTTCCCTTCCTTTCCTTTTTTATGTTTTGATTAGCTTCTCTTTTATTTTTCTCTACCTTGGTTTTTGACACACACACACACACACACACACACACACACACACTTCTAGTTATTAAATTCCTTTCACTTGCTCTTGTTTGTCCGCTGTCTCTTGCTGGTTTCTTTTTCAAAAATTATTTCTTCGTTGGCAATTTTTTTTGTCCCTTCCTGTTCTACCTGACAGTGGACAGCAATCGCAGGCCTAGCCACCTCTATGACTGTAGTCATACCTATACAGTGACAGACACTACATACTCCTGTACCACCTGATCATCTTTACGTAAGTGAGACCACCAAACAAACCATTGCTAACTGTGCTATAATAACAACAAACAGTACTACACACATTCTCAAATTATCCTTTACAACAACCAGTAGATAGGTGGAGTGTCTGCAGTCTCAAGATACTAAGATCAATTAAACACAAAAACACTAATACTACAACATCTCAGTGGCAAAGACAATTTAAGTTTATATGAAGAAACAAGACAGAACAGCTGAAGCACATGACCAATATAGAGCTAGAAGACCTTTTTTCAGGAAGAAAAGGCATTGAAATTACCTGATAAACTATTAAAAATTATACTTTTATACTATCAATGAACCGGGAGAAAGGAAAGATTGCGAAGCTAAAGAAAAACTGAACACACACACACACACTAGAGTAATTCAGGAAAGCACTAAAATAACACATCAATTGAAACTAGAAACCGTACACCACAGCAAAGAGAAATTCAGAAGATTAATACTAAGATGAGAGAAACAGATAACGCATTAGAAGAGCAAAGGACTTTGCGAGTAGAAGGAGGCAGGGGAAGGGAGTGGTAAGCAAACAATGCCAAAGACGGGAATAACTAAGGAATTAAAATCAACAATGAGGAGGACATAGAGATCCTGGTGGTGTTGGGGTAACAGCAATTTAGCTGAGAAGAACTACTAAGGTGGAAGAAGGGTGAGTGTGATGGTGAGGTAGAAGAAAGGTAAAAAGAAACAGGAAAGATCTAGGAAGCAAAGCTATAGATAGAGGTATAAGCATAAGTGTGTACCTATGTAAATACATTAATTCATAAAAATAGAGGTATTGGTCTATGTACATCATATATGGCAAGACATTGGTGTAGTAGATGGACGTTAGGTCTCTGCTCAGGGCCTGCCTTCAATACAAGAATACTTTGTTCTAAGAACCTGGCATGTTGTGATGCTCACCCTCCTGGCATGATCGGTGAAGACAAAATGGGTGCACAAGCAAATGTGGTAAAGAAAGCTGATGGATTGCCTGCAACAATGATGCAAAAATAGAGCGATACTGGGGATGGTTCAGGACTGGATGGGGTGTGCTCTCTTGTCTAGAGGGTCACTGTGAGGTGGAGCTGGTTCGACAGCACCCGACCACAACAACAACAGAAAACTAAGACTGGCTCTGACAAGTGTCAGATGCTGCTCACCCAGGCTTGGACATTAACTTTCCATCGCATTAAATGTAATCGCTTGGTGTCAGAGTTGGAGAAGCTGCTATTCATACTCTAGTGATCAAGTGTTATGTGAGAAAATTACTTGTACATTTACTAGTTTGCTATTCATACCTTATTTCAGTTTAGCTTAATAACCCATTCCCTTGTTTTCTTTATCTCTGGGGAAAATAAGTATCACTAATTGGAGCAGGATATGTGAAAGTACTGCAAAAATAAAACACACCATGCTAATATTAAAAAAAAAAAAAGAAAGCTGATGGTACCTCTTCTAGCAAAAGATATAGCATCTGGGATCTAAAAGGCTTGAGGTTAAACAAGCAGCTGTCTAGCTGATAAACAAACCCACATGGAAGAAGCACACCAGCCTGTGTGATCATGAGATGGGATCAGGTAACAGGCATCAGAAGACCCAAAACACACACACACACACCCCACACCCCCCCCCCCAAATCCATCTGTAGATAATGGAACATCTCCTTGCAAAAGGGTCACAAGGGATGAGTCAACTAGGATGCAGTATAACACCAATGAAATATACAATATTCCTCTGGTTCCTTGAGGTTCCTCACCCCCCACTACCATGACTCCAGTCCTGCCTTTCACTGCGGGCTAGACCAGAACATGTACACAGATACAGATAAGAGCTCGAGACACACACTGAATCAAGGAATAACAATGGAAGTAGTGATACCAGGAGGGCAGGAGAAAGGTGACTCCAATGATTGACACATAACCACACCCCCACCCCAGGGGGACGATCAACAGAAACCAAGGGTGACGGGAGAGAGTGGTTGGTTAAGATATGAAAATAATAATAATTTATAATTTATCAAGGGGTCAAGGTGGGGTGGGGAGGGAGGGGAAAAAGAGGGACTGATATTTTGACCCTGGCCTCTAAACCCCTGATAAGGCCTGACCGTGGCAGCCTGCTCTCTGCTGGCTCCTCTAAGCCCCATGTCCATCACATGGCTGGTTCATTTTCTGTCAGCGCCCACGTAACTGACATATCTCCCCCACTTGCCTGAAAAGACAGCCAGGAGATCACCTCGCTAGGGTTTGGGATCAACGGTGGCCCTCTCTCCTTTGGAGACTGCCTACACCAGTGGAGCTCTTAACACTGGTCTCACTTCATGCCCTGCCTTGCCCTAGGGGCTAACTGACCCTGGGGCACAGCAAGGCCAGTATCATCACAAGGGCATAAGGACTGCACCTCTTGGCCTCCTAGTACAATCCTGCCCCTTGAGAGTCCCTGGCGTCTAATAGTAAGGGCTCAAATAGAAAGTAAATGTTTAGAAAATAATCTTGGCAACATATGTACAAATATGCTTGATACAATTGATGTATTGATTGTTATAAGAGCTCTAAGAGCCCATTTTATTAGTCTAGGTACTTTGGAGAAGTAAATCTACAGCAACTTGTGTATAAGAGAGAGTTGTATGTAAAGGTTAAGTGCGCATCAAGAAAATATCCCAACCCAGTGCTGCCCAAGCCCACAAGTCCAACATTAACCCATTAGTCCAATAACAGTCCACAAAGTCCTGCTCCATCTCACAAAACAGACACAATGATGTCGACTGCAGAGGAAAGCTGAGTCAATGAATATGTAAGCATCTCAGCGCTGGCAGGGGTCTCCACGTGGGTGCTCCAGCACCCAGGGCTGCATCGGGGTACGTTCATGTGGCTTCTCCCTGGGGATGTCTTGCAGGAAGTCTGTCTTGCAAGCTGAAGCAGGGAACTGCGAAAGCAGTTGCACCCTGGTGTGACCACAAAGCAAGAGACCCGAGAACTAGAAAGGTGAGGCTCACTGAGCCATTTATCCCTCTGCCCTTCAATTAACCCCACATGTGTTTATCGGCCAGGTTGGCACAATAAACTAACTGAGTCCCCAGTAGTATGATCTTTTAATTTTAAAAAAGAGCAAATGGACTAGAATTGAATCAGAGAGAGTTCATCAGTGAGATTAAAGAAAATCTCTCAACCTAATTTGGTAAAGGAATAATTTTTAAAATAGACAAGAAAATCTAGAGAAAATCACAGAATTCTGTGGGACAACATCAAGTACATTATGTGTGATTGGACAAAAAAACAGGAAGAAACAAACAAAACAATCAAAAGAGCAGAGAGAAGGAAACTTCCTTAATATATCATGACATGGTAACAAATGTACTCATGAAGCTAAACAAACCAAAAGCAGGGCTGACTGAAATAAAATAATCATGACATATCATGATGAAAGTTACAAATGACAGGAATCCTGACAGCAATTGAGGAAAAATAAGTTACTTAAAAAGAGGAACTGAAAACAAAAATTGTCTTAGAAAAAGTGCATCCAGAAGGCTCTGTAGCAGAAAATGACGAGACTTGGTTTAATGTACTTTGGACATTTTGTCCAGGGAGACAGACCTTGGAGACGTGTCCCACGCATGATAAAAGTACCGGGTTTTAGAACCGAGGAAAACCTTCAACAAGATGGATTGACACAGTAGCTGCATCACTGGGCTCAAAGATAAGAATAATAGTGAGGACTGCACAGTATGGGGCAGGGTTTTGCTCTATTGTCCATAGGAACACTGAGTTGGAATAACTCCACAGCACCTTCCAATAACAGCAACAACACCACCATCTATCATACACAAACACACTGAAGCAGGAAAAGTAAACATAGATATTGAAAAGAGAAACAAGTCATGCAATTAAAAACTCCCAATACATTCAAAGAAGAGTTGACACCAATTTTATTCAAACCATTGTAGGACATAATAAAAATGGAAAGTCCCCAAATTCATTTTATGAAACTTGTAAAATCATTATACCCAAATCAGACAGAAACATAGCCAGGAAAGAAAATAATACAGCAATATCCCTTATGAACATAAATGTAAAAATATCTCAACAAAACCCTACCTAATAAAGCCAACAATAAATATCTCAGTAAAGTAAATCATCATGACCAACATGAATTCATAACAAGGGTGCAATGATGGTTACATATTAGAAAAACAATCAATGTTATCCACTATATAAACAAAACAACAGGAAAGAACTTTATAACCATATTAGAAAAATTCAAATCCTACAATCCTGAGAAGAAAATGGGACCGACGGTTCCAGGGGATAATAGAAAGGGAGAGCTAGGGAAGGGGGAGGGGAGCCAACAGACCCACGGACAGGGAACAACAAGAGATCTAAAATTGATGGAGAGGAAGGTGTAGAATGCCTGGTGGGGTTAGATCAAGTGCAATGTAGCTGAAAGAGGAATTACTGAGAACCAAATGAAGGTCAAACATGATAGTGGGACAGGAGGAAAGTAAAGGGAAATAGAGGAGGAAAGGAGGCAAAAGACATTTTTTTTTACATTTTATTAGGGGCTCATACAACTCATCACAATCCATACAAATACATACATAAATTGTATAAAGCACACCCCTACATTCTTTGCCCTAATCATTTTCAAAGCATTTGCCCTCCACTTAAGCCCTTTGCATCAGGTCCTCTTTTTTTCCCCCTCCCTCCCCGGTTGCCCCCTCCCTCATGAGCCTTTGATAATTTATAGATTGTTATTTTGTCATATCTTTCCCTATCCGGAGGCTCCCTTCCTCCCTTTCTCTGCCGTCCATCTCCCAGGGAGGAGGTCACATGTGGATCCTTGTAATCGGTTCCCCCTTTCCAACCCACTCACCCTCACTCTCCTAGTATCACCCCTCAGACCCCTGGTCCTGAAGGTATCATCCACCCTGGATTCCCTGTGTCTCCAGCTCCCATATGTACCAGTGTACATACAACCTCTGCCCTATCGAGTCCTGCAAGGTAGAATTCGGATCATGGTAGTTGGGGGAAGGAAGTATCCAGGATCTGGGGGAAAGCTGTGTTCTTCATCGGTACCACATCGCACCCTGACTGACACATCTCCTCTCCTAAACCCCTCTATGAGGGGATCTCCAGTGGTTGACAAATGGGCTCTGGGTCTCCACTCTGCAGTTCCCCCTTCATTCACTATGGTATATATATATATATATATATATATATATATATATATATATATATATATATATATATATATATATATATATATATATATATATTGCATGATGCCTTTGGCACCTCGTGATTGCACAGGCTGGTGTGCTTCTTCCATGTGGGCTTTATTGCTTCTGAGCTAGATGGCCGCTTGTTCACCTTCAAGCCTTTAAGACCTCAGACACTATCTCGTTTGATAGCCGGGCACCATCAGCTTTCTTCACTACATTTACTTGTTCACGCACTTTGGCTTCAGCAGTTGTTTAGGGAGGGTGAGCATCGTAGAGTGCCAACTTAATAAAAGAAAGTATTCATGCATTGAGGGAGTGCTTGAGTAGAGGTCCAAGGTCCTTCTGCCACCTTAAAACTAAACCTATAAATACAGAAACATAGATCTATTTCCCCATCCTCATATATATATTTGCATGTACATGTCTTTGTCTAGACCTCTATAAATGCCCTTTGACTCCTAGCTCTTTCCTCCATCTCCCTTGACTTTCCTCCTGCCCTACTACCAAGCTCCATCCCCACCTGGGTTACAGCTATACCTCTTCTTTATGTAACCTTACCCTTGATCATTCCCTACCAGGCCTGCCACTCCCTCCTCACTACCATTTTGGGTCCCATGTTGTTCCCTTGTCCCTGGGTTTGTTAACACCACTTCCTTACCCCCCCACTTCCCCTATCCCAAGCCCCCCCCGGAACTGTCGGTCCATTGTTTTTCCTCCAGATAGTTCATCCAGCCTGTCTTATTTAGACAGACCTGTGGAGACAATAACATGCACGAAAATAAGACAGAGGAAAACAAAGCAACAGTATACAACCAGACAACAAAACAACAACAAATCACTGACAAAGAACAAAACAAAACACATCAAGAAAGAAAACTTGTAGTTAGTTCAAGGATCGTTTGTTGGAGGCAAAAGACATTTATAGAGGTGTAAATATACACACATATATAAAAATATACTTATATAATGATAGGGATATGGGTCTATGTTCATATATTTATGTTTAATATCAAGGTTGCAGATGAATATTGGTTCTCTATTCAAGTCCTCCCGCAACGCAAGAACACTTCCTTCTAATAACCTGGCATTCTGTGATGCTCACCTTCCTGACATGATAGCTAAAGTCAAATGGGTGCATTAGCAAATGTGGTGAAGAAAGCTGATGGTGCCTAGCTATGAAAAGATACAGTGTTTGGGGTCTTAAAGGCTTGAAGTTAAACAAGCGGCCATCTAGCAGGGAAGCAATAAAACCCACATGAAAGAAGCACCCAGCCTGTGTGATCACAAGGTGTCAACAGGATCAGGTATCAGATGACCCAAAACAAACCATCATATAGATATGAATTGGGGGGGGGGTTTGGAGTGGAGACCCAGGGCCCATTTGTAAACAATTGGACATCTCTTCACAGAAGGGTCAAGTCAGTCAGGGTGAAGTTTAGCACCAACAAAATACACACTACTCTAGCTCTTTAATTGACCTTGGCACCCCACTATCCTGACCCCAGTTCTAGCTTACAAATCTGGCTTGACAGGAACATGTACCCTAGTACATATCAGAGCTCTTGGTACACGGAATCCAGGACAGATAAATCCCTCAGGAACAGTAATGGGAGTAGCAATACCATGAGGGGAAGGGGAAGATGGGAGAGGAAAGGGAGAAAAGGAAAACCAGTCACAATGATCGACATATAAGCCACTCCCCACCTGCAGGGGACAAGCAACAGAGTAAAGGGAGACTGCAGACAGTGTAAAATATGAAAATAATAATAATTTATAATTTAACAAGGAGTCATGAAGGTGAGGGAGGGAAGGAGGGAAATAAAACAGGAGCTGATACCAAGGCCTCAATTAGAAAATGTTTTGAAAATAATGGTGACAACATATGTACAAATGTGCTTGATACAATTGATATATGGATTGCTATAAGAGGTGTAAGAGCCCCTAGTAAAATGATATTAAAAAATACATCTACCTCTCCGTCTCTCTGCCACCCCGAGTGTGGTGGTGCTCCGACTTCACCATGTCATCTCATAAGACTTTCAGGATCAAGAGATTCCTGGCCAAGAAACAGAAGCAGAATCTGCCCATTTCCCAATGGATTCGAATGAAAACCGGTAATAAAATCAGGTACAACTCCAAGAGAAGACATTGGAGAAGAACCAAGCTGGGTCTGTAAGGAGCCCCCTGAAGGATGGCACGCATGGCCGCATTTTCCCAGGCTCAAATCATGAATTAACATTTTTGTCCCCATCTGATGAATTGAACTTCAATCGGCAAATAATCTGGTTTATTCCTTGTTTTTTTACTTCCTAATCAAGTTTAACAATAAATAATGTAAGGTTGTTGTTGTGAGAAAAAAAATACATCTATACTACTATAATACCTCAAGTAGAAAAAGACAGAAAATGGGGTAAGATGGCCACCATATAACAAGCCCGGGAAGATGTGCTCAGCAACTACCAAAGAGTTTCCACTATGAGAGAGATTCTGCACTTCCTGGTAGCAAGAAATTCAACTTAAAAGCCAAGTTGACCCAAGTTTCTCAAAGTGGAAAGCAGCAAGGCCTGCTGACAGACTCCCCTTTACGGATGAGCAGCAACATGAGTTGCTTCTACAAGCATCGTGATTCTTCGTGGCCCCTGAGAAAAGACAGTCAGCCAGCCAACCCTCTACCTCCCTGGCCTCTAGGGACACAGATAGCTAGCAGATCACTTGGGCAGCTTGGTACACACATGCTCAGTACCCAAGGTATGCTTTGTACCATTTCCCCATCTTCCTCCTCTTTTCCTGCTTTGTTCTACAAGGCATTCCATCCCGTGTGCCAGCGCCGTGATACCGCATACATGTACACACAGACTACTAAAAGAGCAGGAATCCCCACCCACAAGGTAGCTTTATTATATATATTTTTGGATTTTGTACTTTTGTTCTATTTTAATACTCTCTCTCTCTCTCTTTTTTGATCTCCTACTTCCTCTTCTGGAGTGACTCCACCCTCCTGAGAATCCACATTCCTCCCAGGAAGAGACAGGTCTGTGTATCCCAGCATACCCACTCTAGCATGGGCTTTCCAGGACCTCCTAAGTGCACAGATATGCTCACATTCATTCACATTGCCACAATAGCAGAATCTGGTACCCACAACCATACCCAAGTCTTTTTTTTTGATCCTTGTACTTCTATCAATTATCTTTCTATTTTCTTGCTGTTCTCTCGTTAAATATCTTTCCATGAAACCTATTAATTGAGATTAACTCTCTGCCCGCAAGTGTCAACTCACAGTGATCCTATAGGACAGGGTAAAACTGTCCGGTGAGTTTCTGAGACTGTAACTGTTTATGGGAATAGAAAGTCTCCTTTTTTTGGCGGAGCAGCTGGTGGTTTTAAAATGTTGACCTTTCGGATTACAACTCAATACATAACCATTATATGACCAGAGCTCCTTATTGTGATTACCCCTCTGAAAATATTTTCCCATTATTTTTGCAAGTCTGTTGGCTTATTCACAGTCACTTATTACTATCATTACTTTATTCTTATCATTACTTTTATTTTATTCTATTTTTCCCAGCCACTATCCCCACTTAGGCACCTTTCCCCTTCTTTTCATTTCACCACTGTATGTTTTCCAGCTCCTATTAGAACTCACCTGTGTCACTAGACAAACTCTACCTCTGTATGACCAGCAGCTCACACACCACAATGCTGAAGAAACAGCAGTCAAGCACAGAAAGCTTCCAAATTCAAGAAAAACAAACATGAACAACCAAGTAGCACTCAAACCAATGGAATAGTCTGAAGATGTGATTGTGAACCACCAGTAACAGAATTCAGAAGAATGATGCTTAGGTCAAGAGATCTGGGGAATGTTCATGAGAAAAACAGAAGAAATTGAGAAACTAACATCCTTAAACCAAAGGATTCTAGAAGACAAGCAATGAGATAACTGAATTAGGCAACATAGTAAAAGGCTAGAGGAATAAAATGGAAAAGGATAATAAAATAAATGAGCTTGAAGACAATTACCCTCACGACAGTAGACAAGAGAAGCAATCAACAAAAAAACCCGGAAGCATCCAAATAAATCCTGTAGGACACTATCATAAGAACCCATCTAAGAAAAGAAAAAAGAAAAGAAATGCTGGGAAAAGAACACCACCAAAAAAAAAATCTACAGAGAATAGTACAAGAAACCATGGAAGAAAATTTCAACATACTATTCAACAAGCTGAGAAGAATGGACAACCAAAGAGAAAACATCAAGACATAAAGAAAAGGAGAGAATCTGAGGGCAGCTAGAGAAAAAGGAAAAGTCATCTACAAAGGAAAGTTGATAAGGATAAATTCAGACTTCTCAGCAAAAGACCTGCAGGCAAGAAGACAATGGAATGACATATATACAATTGTGACGGGTGGAAGGGGGGGTGGGGCGGAAGGAAGCCAGCCAAGAATATTATACTGAACAAAAATATCCCTCAAATACAAGGGAGAAATAAAGGTTATTTCCTGAGGAGGAAAAAATAAAGGAATTTTGAATTCAACAATTCATTTTCTCAGATCACAATGTTATAAAACTGGAAATCTACAACAGAAAGAAAAGGAACAAAAAGACAAACACATGGAGACTGAACAACATACCATTTCAAAATGACTGGACACTAGAGTAAACGAAAACGAGAAATTAAGAAACTCCTTAAAACAAGCAAACCTATAACACATCATACCAAAAACTCGGATACAACAAATGCAGTTATCTGAAGTCAATTTATAGCAATCAATACACACACGAAATATGAGAGAAATCCAAAACCAATACTAATAAAACACTTCCAAGAAGTAGAAAGAGGGAAACCACATAAGTCCTTCAACAATAAAGGGAAAGAACTAATAAAAATTGAAGCAGAAATAAATGAACTGAAAAATGGGGGGGAAATCAACAAGACAAAAAGTTGGTTATGAAAAGATTAACAAAATCGACAAACTGCTAGAAAACTTAAAGGAAAAGAAAGATGCAAATATCTAGAATTTGAGATGAAAAGGGTGCCATCACAAAAGATCCAAATGAAATAAAAAGATACATGTAGAGCAAAAGAAGAATTAGAGGTCACCAAGAGACTTCCAACCAAGAAAGATTCTAAAGAAGTATGTATGTTGCCTTCACAGGAGAATGCTAGCAAGTATTCAGGGAAGAGCCATAACTAATTCTGTGCAGACTATTCCAAAATATAGAAACTGACAGCAAACTCCCACACGCATTCTATGAAATGAGCATAATCCTCAAAACCTGATCACGATCATTTAGAAAAAATGAAAACAGGAAGTAGATAAGAGTGTCCCTCATCAATATTCTTATTCAACATTGTACTACAATAAACATCTTAGCCAGACAGACAGCAAAAAAATTTTAAAATAAAAGGAATATAATTGGGCAAAAAATAGGTCAAGCTGTCACTATTTGCAGATAGTATGATTTTACATAGTGAGAGCCCCAAGGACTCCACAGAAAGATTGTTGGAAAGTACTAACGAATCTGTTAAAGTAATGGCATACAAGATTAATAAGCAGAAATCAATTTTAATATGCTATTGAAGAGCTCCAAAATAAAAACATCAAGAAAAAAAATAAAAAAAGAGAAAACAATATCATTTATAATATCCATACAAAAGATGAATACCTGGGAATAAACTTAACCAAAGAAACAAAAGACCTGTACAAAGGAAACTACAGAAAAATCAAAATGTGAATATTACTGAAAGCAATAAATCTATAGATAGAACACAATTCTGATCAAAATCATTTTCTTGGGGGCTCATACAGCTCTTATCACAATCTATGCATCCATCCATTGTGTCTAGCACATTTGTTCATTGTTGCCATCATCATTTTCAAAACAATTTCATTCTACTTGAGCCCTTGGCATGGGCTCCTCATTTTTCCCTCTTCCCTTCTTCACGAACTCTTAATAATTCATAAATTGTTATTAATTTTTCATGTCTTACACTGTCCGAGGTCTCTCTTTACCCTCTTTTCTACTGCCCATGCCCAAGGAGGGGTTACATTGTGATCAGTGCCCCCTCTTGGTACCACTACTCTCACAGCTGTCTACAAATGGGTTTGGGGTCTCCAGTCCACCCTCCCCCTCAATCACATCAATAAGGCTTTTTGTTCTGGGTCTTTGATGCCAGATACCTGATCCCTTCGACACCTCTTTATCACACAAGCTGGTGTGCTTCTTCCATGTGGGCTTTGTTGCTTCTTAGAGAGAGTCACTTGTTCATCTTCAAGCCTGTAAGACCCCAGATGCTATATCTTTGCATTGCTGGACACCATCACCTTTCTTCATTACATTTGCTTATGCACCCATTTGTCTTCAGCAATTCTGGCGGGAAGGTTATCACAGAATGCCAGGTGACTAGAACAAAGTGTTCTTGCGTTGAGGGAGTACTTGAGTAGAGGCCCACTTAATTGGACCTTTTGGACCTACTTTCTATCCAGCTCTTGGTAATCCAGGGTGTGTGCTACAGACTCGTGGACTTAATATTGTTCTTTGGAGGCACACAATATCTTTCATAGGCCACACCAGAAAGAATCCTTGTGGAAGCTACATTCACTGGAGTTTGTAAACTGGGCTTTCATTCAAACTCATCAGGAGCCCTTTGATTTAAGACTGAAATTCATCAGTGTGAGAAGATGATGACTGCTATCCCAAGTTATGGAATTGGCAGTTATTGGACTTTGGTTTGACTCTCTGGCCTTCAGGGTGCCTAATGAATGGTGATCCAGGAATACCAAATATTTACTACTTTAATGCTCTTCTTATTTTGTTATGACATGTATTAGTCAGGTATGCATGTTGCTACCTTTTGGAATGAATTTTGTTGAAAGTTTTGTTCCAACATCAACCCTAATTATTTGTGTAAATAGTGTCCAGCCCAGCCTGTGTGATCACGAGGTGTCAATGGGATCAGGTATCAGGCATCAAAAAACAAAAAGTCCTTTCACTGTGATGAGTGGGAGTGCGAAATGGGGACACAAAACCCATCTATAGGCAACTGGACATACCCTTACAGAAGGGCCTTGGGGAGGAGACAAACCAGTCAGGGTATAGTATAGTAAAGATAAAACATACAGCTTTCCTCTAGTTCTTTAATGCTTCCTCCCTCCCACTATCATGATCCCAATTCTACCTTACAAATACGGGTAGACCAGAGGATGTACACTGGTACAGACAGGAACTAGAAACAGAGGCAATCCAGGACAGATGACCCTCTGAGGACTAGTAGTGAGAGTGGCGATACCGGGAGGGTGGAGGGAAGGTAGGGTAGAAAGGGGCAAGGGATTATAAAGATCTACATATAAACTCCTCCATGGGGGACAGACAACAGAAAAGTGGGTGAAGGGAGACGTTGGACAGTGTGAGATATGCCAAAATAATAATAATTTATAAATAATCAAGGGTTCGTGAGGGAGGGTGGGGGAAGGAGGGTGAAAATGAGGAGCTGATACCAAGGGCTCAAGTAGAAAGAAAATGTTTTGAAAATTATATGGCAACAAATGTACAAATGTGCTTGACACAATGTATGTATGGATGAATTGTAATAAGAGCTGTATGAGTCCCCCCAGAAAAGATTTTTTAATAAATTGTTCAGAAACTTGAATTTAATCTATATAAGTCAACAATTCGAGCATGAATTGATGTCTGAAACCAGCCTATACTTCTATATGCTTTTCTCAACCGTGTTTTAAATTCTGTATCATTAGCTAAATGAATAACACTATCGTTACCTTATGTCCCAGGAAGATGGTTTGAAAAGTTTTCGTTATCATAAAATGATAATGTTGTTTCTAAAGTGAACCAGAGACATATATAAACCACAGATATGTGAATGGATTTTGTGCTCCCATTTAAATCTAGCCCCAATCTAAGAACTATGCGTTCTTAGGATGTGGCCCTCTTTAATGCTTAAAGAAGTCACTAAAGATATAGGTGCTATAGAAAAAACAAAACAAAAGAGAATGAAAAAACAACAAACAAAGCCCAAGTAATATACTCATAAAAATTATATCTGTTTGTAATTAATAGATAAAAATTTTACTAGTACATTGCTTAGAACACATGGTAGATAAATGGAATCACAGAATGGAATTTTCCCACTTTTTGCAGTCCATTGTATATTCAATATCTGTAAGTCTTAACATTTACAAAAAGTACAAAACAAGGTGATCTATATTAAACATAATGCCTGTGCTATAAATTGTCATCACAAGGTAATTATTTTACTATTGATTCAAACATTTTCTTCATTCAATACTTTTATTGAAGTTCAAAGTATACATTCTTAAGACAATAAATACCTGGCTGTTTTTTCTTAGTATCACAGAGGTACCATCATCAACTTCAAATTCTCCATAGTCTCTTAGACACCGTACCTGAAAAGAAAATCAGATATTTTATCCAAATTACCTTTTAAAATATGCAGTGATCATAACATGAAGTGGGATTATATAAATGCCCGAACAGTAAAAGTACTGTATTTTATGTGTCTGTTTCCTCCTCTGTGTACTTAGGACCCTTACTATTCCCAGATATTTACTGTGGTCCTAAACCTAAAGATCTCAATTTCCTACGTCACCGGGAAGGGAAACATAAGCTTTGCAAATGTATACATGGATGGTATTACCAATAAGGAAACCAGGGATTTAGATAAAAGGAGACTACATAGTTGGACGTTTTCCTCTCAAACAATGCACTATATTAATCAGAAGGAATAAAAATGAGGGACATAACAGTGGCAAACAAGAAAGAAAAGAGCATTTTACCTCAACTAGATTGACCAGATCCTTCCCATAATCCATCAGGATAAAAGAACATACATCTAAAAACAAACTGTTTTTCTTTTTAACAATTTATTGGGGCTCATACAATTCTTATCACAGTTCATACATATACGTACATCAATTGTATAAAGCACATCTGTACAGTCTTTGCCCTAATCATATTTTTCTCTTTTCCTTTTTTACATTTTATTAGGGACTCATACAACTCTTATCACAATCCATACATATACATACATCAATTGTATAAAGCACATCCATACATTCCCTTGCCCCAATCATTCTCAAGGCATTTGCTCTCCACTTAAGCCCCTTGCATCAGGTCCTCTTTTTTATTTTTTCCCCCTCCCTCCCCTTTCCCCCCTCCCTCGTGTGCACTTGGTAATTTATACATCGTTATTTTGTCATATCTTGCCCTATCCGGAGTCTCCCTTACCCCCCTTCTCTGCTGTCCCTCTCCCAGGGAAGAGGTCACATGTGGATCCTTGTAATCAGTACCCCCTTTCCAACCCACTCACCCTCCACTCTCCCAGCATCGTCCCTCACACCCTTGGTCCTGAAGGTATCATCCACCTTGGATTCCCTGTACCTCCAGCCCTCATATGTACCAGTGTACAGCCTCTGCCCTATCCAGCCCTGCAAGGTAGAATTCGTATCATGGTAGTTGGGGGGAGGAAGCATCCAGGATCTGGAGGAAAGTTGTGTTCTTCATCGGTACTACCTCGCACCCTAATTAACCCATCTCCTCTCCTAAACCCCTCTATGAGGGGATCTCCATTGGCCGACACTTGGGCCTTGGGTCTCCACTCTGCACTTCCCCCTTCATTTAATATGGTATATATATACATATATACATATACATATATACATATACACACATGTACACATACATACACACATATCTTTTTTTTTTTTTGCATGATGCCTTATACCTGGTCCCTTGGCACCTCGTGATCGCACTGGCCGGTGTGCTTCTTCCATGTGGGCTTTTTTGCTTCTGAGCTAGATGGCCGCTTTTTCACCTTCAAGTCTTTAAGACCCCAGACACTATCTCTTTTGATAGTCAGGCACCATCAGCTTTCTTCACCACATTTGCTTATGCACCCATTTGTCTTCAGCGATCCTATCATGGAGGTGTGCAGTCAATGATATGATTTTTTGTTCTTTGATGCCTGGTAACTGATCCCTTCGGGACCACTCGATCACACAGGCTGGTGTGTTCTTCCATGTGGACTTTGTTGCTTCTGAGCTAGATGGCCGCTTGTTTATCTTCAAGCCTTTAAGACCCCAGTCACTACCTCTTTTGATAGCCGGGCACCATCAGCTTTCTTCACCACATTTACTTGTTCACCCACTTTGGCTCCAGCCGTTGTGTCGGGAGAGTGAGCATCATAGAGTTCCAATTTAATAAAAGGAGATATTCATGCATTGAGTGAGTGAACAAACTGTTTTTCAAAGGAAATCAAGTCTTCCAATCTCTTGTTTCTCAGGAATACTTAAAAATACATTTAAAAGATTCAGTTTCATGCTCTTTCATTTTGCTTACACAGTAACTTAGCAATCAATTAATTTTCATTTAGTATTTTAAAAATAAAACAAAATTTATGGAAGATGGAATGTTAGATTACATTAAGATGCTTGAAATTAAAGTGCCAACATCCAATCATTTTTGACCTATAAAATGTAAGCTTAATATAGTTCAGCTCACACATCACTATTACCTTAAAACTGTGAATCAAAGTTTGTTGCAGAGAGGGCACTATAAGCATTTCCATACTCCTGTCCCTCTATAGCAGTGTTTCCCAAAGTGGGGATACTGCAATGATCCAGGAGGAGTACAAAGCAGATAGCTACACTTTATCCTGGAGTATAGGCTATTGTATAAAAGTTTTTAATTTTACACACACACACACACACACACACACACACACCATAGTGAATGAAGGGGTAAGTGCAGCGTGGAGACTCAAAGCCCATTTGTCGGCCACTGGAGATCCCCTCATAGAGGGGTTTAGGAGAGGAGATGGGTCAGTCAGGGTGCGATGCAGTACCGATGAAGAACACAGCTTTCTCCCAGATCCTGGATGCTTCCTCCCCCAACTACCATGATCCGAATTCTACCTTGCAGGACTGGATAGGGCAGAGGTTGTACACTGGTGCATATGGGAGCTGGAGGCACAGGGAATCCAGGGTGGATGATAACTTCAGGACCAATGGTATGAGGGGCAATGCTGGGAGAGTGGAGGGTGAGTGGGTTGGAAAGGGGGAACTGATTACAAGGATCCACATGTGACCTCCTCCCTGGGAGATGGACGGCAGAGAAGGGTGAGGGGGGGGGGGGTAAGGGAGACCCCGGATAGGGAAAGATATGACAAAATAACAATGTATAAATTACCAAGGGCACATGAGGGAGGGGAGAAAAAAAAGAGGACCTGATGCAAAGGTAAAGTGAAGAGCAAATGCTTTGAGAGTGATTAGGGCAAAGAATGTAGGGATGTGCTTTATACAATTGATGTATGTATATGTGTTGATTGTGATAAGAGTTGTATGAGCCACTAATGAAATGTAAAAAAAGAAAGAAAAAAAAAAAGAACACAGCTTTCCCCCGGATCCTGGATGCTTCCTCCCCCCAACTACCATGATCCTAATTCTACACTGGTGCATATGGGAGCTGAAAGCACAGGGAATCCAGGGTGGATGATAACTTCAGGACCAATGGTATGAGGGGCAATGCTGGGAGAGTGGAGGGTGAGTGGGTTGGAAAGGGGGAACTGATTACAAGGATCCACATGTGACCTCCTCTCTGGGAGACGGACGGCAGAGAAGGGTGGGGGGGCGGGGGGTAAGGGAGACTCCGGATAGGGAAAGATATGACAAAATAACAATCTATAAATTATCAAGGGCTCATGATGGAGGGGGGCAAGGGAGGGAGGGGGGAAAAAAAGAGGACCTAATGCAAAGGGCTTAAGTGGAGAGCAAATGCTTTCAAAATGATTAGGGCAAAGAATGTAGGAATGTGCTTTACACAATTGATGTATGTATATGTGTGGATTGTGATAAGAATTTATGAGCCCCTAATAAAATGTAAAAAAATGATTAGGGCAAAGAATGTACAGATGTGCTTTATACAATTGATGTACGTGTATATATATGGATTGTGATAAGAGTTCTATGAGCCCCTAATAAAAGAATTAGGAAAAAAACAGGCCCAAAGAACAAAAGAAAACTGGGTTAGCAATATATATACATAAATTAAAATATCTATAAAGAGATTCTATCACCGCCCTCTAGTTGATTCTAACTCACAATGACCCTATATTGGTTTTCCAAGGCTGTAAATCCTTACAGAAACTAAGAGTCTCATCTTTCTCCTGAGCAACAGTTGGTAAATTTGAACCTTAAGAACCTCAGAACCCTGGTGGTACAGCAGTTAATCACTGGGTTGCAATCTGCATGGTCGACAGTTCAAAACTACCAGTACCAGTAGGAGAAAGCCTGGGCTTTCTACTCAGAAACCCATAGGGGATCCCTAGGAATCAGCATTGACTCAATACCAGAGAGTTTGGTTCTGGAACCTTATGGTTAGCAGTCCAATCAATGCCTATCCTACAATGTCAGCAGGGATCCTAAGAAAGAGATGAAGAGATGTAGTCAATGAATAAGGCCCATCTAGCCATCATCTCTTATGCATTGTATTATCAATTCTAGCCTATATGGCTATGGTTAAAATCCCATTTTGGAGGGATGGTTATGTGGAAAAGCCATCTCAGAAGCAGGAACACAGAGAAATGCTGGACCATCAAGGTGTAAGAGGCCCTAGTGGGACATACTTGAGATCTTTGTCTGAAGTGGTAGAGACTGAGATGGAGGCATCAAAGGCTGCATCACAGAGACCATGGGACAGAACAGAGGGACTAGGCCAAGACCAGAGCTGAGGCAAGGCGTCCATGACATAAAACAGAGGAGCAATACTGAGACTATGATACTTTGAGGCAGAGCAGTGGGCTGCCTTTCTGGCCCAAAGAGGCAAAGGGACTATGTGACTGAGAGGCTAAGGACTAAAGACTGACATGACTGCTGGATGACAGGAGAGGTACACTTACTGTTTCCTGATGCTGACTTGTGGTAACTAGTTACCTTCCTTAATAAGCCCACTAAATTGTGAATATTGTCTGTGAGTTCTGTGAGGCCAACTGGGACCGATAATTGAACCCGACAGAAAGGCAGTGTGTGAGGGAGGAGTGGGTGGTGTCAGAATAGATATTGAAGGATGAAGGATGGAGGCATGTCTGAACTCTGCCTCATGGAAACAGTGAAGCCAGAGAAAGTCAAATACGGCCCTCTGATATGTCTTCCTACATTTAAAGAAGCCAATCCAATTACTAGCACTAACAAATAAGAGAAACAACGTTACTGGATAACTCAACAGGATATTTGAGTTGGCAGAAGAACAGAACAGCTTATTGAGTCTGAGGAACAAAAGTAAAGAAACATGATCCCAAGGAACACCATCAAGCAAATCAATGCAAATATTATGGAAGTCCCAGAAGAGGGCAAAGGGTAACTAAATAAAACTTAATAGACAACAGCAGAACATTACCAAAACTTGACAAAGGACAAGAATGTACATATCAATGACACTTAAGAATTTCCAAATCAGAAGAAAGCCTGAGAGATCCACACCAAAATATCTTATCATCAAACCCTTTAAAAAAAAGATAAAATCTTGACAATATCAAATAAAATGAAGTACCAATTTACATATATAGAAACCCTGGAAACCAGGAGGTAATAGAGTCACATATTTAAAATAATGAAAGAAATGAACAGCCATCCAAGATTCCTATAGCCAGCAAAACTTTCCTTTATAAATGAGGATAAAATTCAAGAAAACAAATAAAACCTGAGGGAATGTTGAGACATTCCTTTAGATTGAAATACAAGGAGAGTAGATTGCAAGATGAAGCAATATAGAGAAAAAGGTGTTAGGTTCCTGGATTCAGGTACCTGAAAGAATTCACACAGCAGAAGCAGGTTTGTAATCCAAGTGATTTTATGGGGAAAAGGGAAGTTTCAGGTATTACAGCCTCAAATAATACACATTGTTTTAAGAAAGCATACAAGGATCCGCAGAACTGCACATGGGTTCACTGCTGAATGGGGAAAAAACACATAGAAAGAACAGGAACACGTAACCCAGCACGTGGAACCAGGAAATCCCAGGGGCCAAAAGGGCTCCCACCCCCCACTTGTGGAGAATGCTGGAATGGAAGGAAGTCAAGGCAGGGTCTTTATTCCCTCCTTTCCACAACGGCTGGGGGAAGCATGGTTGAAGGTATTGGTTGGTTCCACTGGCTTGAGTTTAGGCCCACCTGTGTGAGGTAATGTAACTGAGCCTAATCTGTGTGCCCTGGTGGACCTCCCCTCGGGGCGGAGGGAGCTCTTGTCTGAGCATGCTCAGTTTGATTGTTCTAAAATTTAACGGATGCCTGATTTCTTCCAATCCTTTTGCTTTAGCCTTATGCAGTTAGTGCGGAGACAACCCCCTTGTGGTGCTTATGTAATCTGATGTCAATTTGGGACTTGAGAGGATTAAGAGTGAAGTGGTGGAGTCTAGTTGGTCAATCAGGATAGCCAGTGAGGCCTCTGTGTGGGCATTGCCTTCGCCTGAGAATTCTGGGAACTCCAGTATTTCCTCCTTAAACAGGAGACGCTTCTCTCTCTCAGCTCACTTCCTTGGAGATGCTCTACTGGCAAGACACATGGCACTACGTCCTGGTAGCTGGGAAAGCCACACGGACCTACCCTGATGCAACAGACCTCTGGAGCCAGAGAAGCTACATAGAGAAGAACCCTGCCAGCGCTGAGATGTTTACAATGCTACTGGATCCAAAAACTTTCTACTCGCTGGTTCAAGATCGTCCTGCAATAGGAGTCATTGCATGTTTCGTGAGTCTGACGAGGCCTTTACAGATTGGTATCAGACATATGGGCTAATATTGGGCTCACGGACTTGACCTGGACTGGGCTGGGACGTTTTCGCAATATTCAGTTGTTCTTCTATATAAACCTCTTTCTTATAAACATGAGTTTCTATGAATTTGTTTCTCTTGTCTACCCAGACTAACACTCCCCCTTTATGGCCCCTATTCTGGCTACCTAACATATTTAGCCAACACCTAAGTTGAATGCAAACATTTTTCTTTGGTCTACTTTATTCAATATTCAAAAGTATACAAAAGAGGATAATAAAGATGGTTCAAAATCCAAAAATTAACTAAGCGCCAAAGTACGTGGTACTACTGGAAGAAATGAGGAGCAAAGAGAGGATAACCCACTTAACAAGTAACAAAATGACAACTATATGACAGGGACTTCAAGTGTGTGCAAATATGGAATTTAAAAACTGAAAAAAGTCCCAGAAACATTTGAAGCTCCTTGGTAAGTACTTCCTTAGTGGTAGTAACTTTCAATATGAAAGTATTAAAATGTCCAGTGTAAAAGCAGAGACCTTGTGATATGCATATGATACAACTTTGCTTATGGAAAGCTAAGAGGATTCAACACATTAATGAAGAACTGAGACTAAAGCTTTCTGTAGGGATTATGGCTCAATGGAAAAAAAAAGCCTCATGCTCGGGCCAATAAACACAATGATAAAAAGAGAAAAAAATAAATTGACACGGATTTCATTTATTTCAATGCATAATCAACATTCATGGAATTAGTGAAGAAATCAAGCCATGAGATAAATGCTGCAAAAGACTTCTTTAAAGTGTTAAAGAGCAGCAGAGTCAGCAAAATGACTGTCAGACAACAAACTCGGACAACTCTCAGCAATTATAGAGAAGGTCCACTAGGAGCGATATCCTAAACTTCATGGAAGAGAATCTCAATATGAAGTACATCCAAGCTTCTTAAACTGAGAGAGCAGTAGCAACTACTAACAGATTCCCCTCTTTGTTATAGGCTGTCCACACGCTGGGGAAGCGTCCCTCCTGCCTGGCATAGCCAATTTTTTCTGGTCCCTGAGCTAACCCAGCTGACCAAGCCTCTTGGCTTGCTGTCCTCTGGTGAAGAACAGCTTTGCAGAGTCAGCTTGGTGCAGACAGTCACTAGCCAAGCTTAACTTTTGCTTTGTTCTACAGTTCCACCAGCCCTTGCTCAACATTCCTCACCTTGCCACCCCCAAGCAGGAAATGTGTTAGCAAAACAACACAATTAGGGGGCAAGGGGGAAAGAGAAGCCTAGCACTTCCCGCACCAATCTCAAAGTAGACTTGAGAGGTTTAATTTAACCCCCCCATTGGGTGAGAAATCCACACACCTGGCCTCTAGACCTGGCAGGAACCCCATCTTATCCCTCAAGGGGTGGAGTCAAGGGACAGAGTTTTTGTGGGTTTTGAACTGCGGACCATGCTGATCGCAACCCAATGTGTAACCACTGTACCACCAGGGGTCCTTTTATCTCAGTAAAACTATGAAAACTAGTCCTCGGTTTATCTGACCCCAGCCATGCTATTTTTTAATCACCTAATATGTATATGAAAGGTGAACAATGAATAAGACAGAGGTGAATTGATAACTATGAATTATGATATCGCAGAAAAGCACTGACAAAACATCAACAGCCAGAAGAGCAAACAAAGCTATGCTGGAAGAGCTACAGCGGGAGTGCCCCTTAAAGAGGCCGACTCCGTGTATATGTCATCTGGATGGCAAGTCCCTGGATGGTCAAAAAGAGGAAGCCTCTCAGTGGTACACATTGACACCATGACTGCAATAATGGGCTCAAACAGCAATGTTTGAGAAGAGGGTGCGGGGCAAGGCAGTGTTTCATTCTGTTGTACATCTAGTTACTATGAATAGGACTTGGTGGCACCTAACAAAACTATATTCATATCCCCTTCTTACATAATAGGAGCATAATCCACACATTCAATAAAATCCATTCTCAAGAGGTAAAACTTACTTCAATATATAAGCTTTGGGAGGCTTCATATCCTGTGTTATGTCCAAACCTTCATTTCCTCCCAATGACCTCATGTAAGTAGCAAGGGACTTCTTATAACAATTGAACCATTCTATCTGAAAACAGAAAAATGGTCTTTTTACCAAGTGACAAAGAAAACAAGCTTGCCAACATTGTGTAATCGTGACTTCAAACAGCACATACGCCCATGTAGATCATGAGTGTGGCATTCCTGTATTTATATAGCGAACATTAATGGTTGTCTTCTACGAGTCAGGAACTGTCTGTGCACTTAGGATGGAGCATTCAACCAAAACAGACAAAATTCTTGTTATCACATAGCTTACAAACCAGTAGACCTAAGCACAGATCTAAAAAAACCATTCAACCAGAAACAACACTACGAAAAACACATGATTCAGTTATGGTCGCATTAAATACTGCACGGACTCTTTTTATAAGAATGGAACAACATGCTTGAGCAGACAATGCAAATGTCCCCAAAGAGAAGGAAGGACAAGCAAAATGAGGAGTGCACACAATAGAAGATAGTGAGGCTTACTTTGGAATTCAGTTCTAAGTTGTAGCTGACAAGGGTAAACCTTTATCACACGTAAAGTGGCGCAAGAGGTCACATTATTTTACGACTGCATTTGTAGGAAAGTCAGTCATCGGAATTCTATAAATGTAAAAAAGTAGATTAAGAGTTGCCAAAGGGCTGGGGGAAGGAAATAATAATAAAAGGCATTTGTTATTTTTTAAAGTCTATTATGGTTAGGGTGAAAGTTTACAGAGAAAACTCATGTTTTATACAGTAATTTATATATATTTTGTTTTGTGACATTAGTTGCAATCTCCTCAGAATCTTATTTATGTATAATTACAGAAAGGTAGGCAAAACAAAGATGTACAGGTTAATGACATTATTAAGAAACAGCCTGGTCAAGGAGTAACACATCCTCAGCCCCAAAATGGAGACTTATCATTTTGTTCCATTCTGAAAATTTTACATTATCACCCAAGAATGCATCCCTAAAACACTAGTTTAGTGCTGTTCATTATTTGTACTTTAAATAGATCCACACAGTATTTATTATTTTGTGACAAATTTCTTTCACTAAACATATTTTGGATTTCTGAAATTCTACTTTAAAGTGATGAAGAGCAAGGATGTCACACTTTGAGGACTGAGCAATGCCATGGGATTTTCCATTGACCTTAGCCATGGGATTTTCCATTGCCTCATAAGCATATGAAAGTTGGACAACAATTAATAAAGACCAAAGAATAGATGCCTTTGAATTAGCATGTTGGCAAAGAACACCGAAAGTACCATGGACTGCTAACTGAACAAACAAATCTGTCTCGGAAGATCACAGCCAGACTGATCCTTAGAGATGAGTATGGCAAGACTTGTCTCACAAGTTTTGGGCATGTTTTCAGGAGACCAGTCCTTAGAAAACGACACAATACTTGGTACAGTGCAAAGTCAGTGGGAAAAACAAAAACAACTCAAGGAGATGAATTGATACGGTAACTCAACAATGGGTTCAAACATAACAATTGTGAGGATGCAGAGTCCAGTAGTACTTCATGCTGATCTAGACAGGGCCACTATGAGGCGGAACTGACGAGAAGGCACCCACCACTACTATGTTGGTTAGTATTGGGTTATGTGTTGGCTAAAGCCAAGGTCAACAGTTTGACTCAACCAGTTACACCTAGGGAGAAAGGGGATTTCTGCTCCTATAAAGAAATACAGCTTCAGAAACCTAAAGAGCCAGTTCTACTTTGCTCATCCTTAAGGATTGTTAAAAGTCAATGGCAGTGGGTGTTTTACACAATTAATGTATGTATGTATGGATTGTGATAATAGTTGTATGAGCCCCAATAAAATGATTTTTAAAAAAGAAATTATGACATAAGATTATCTCTCTCTAAAGTGTCTTGGAGTCTCTAACTTGTAAACTACTATTTGTCTACCTTCATGGAAAAAAATAATACACTAATCTTTGTTAAAGATGGCATCACCTATCCCTTATCGGTGAGTTCAAAGTGAAATGTTCACATATAGAAACTGAATTTCGGTTTATGCTGTGAGAAGGAAAAGGCAGAGGCAGTGATTCTCTCCATAGACTAGACCTTGTAGAGACTCTATTAACACCGAATTTGGACCCCAGCTATAAGGGATTTCCATTGAACTCAAGGTCAAAATGAAGTCTAAAATATGGAAATCTAATCTCAAGACTAACATTATAATTCTTAATTATAATTTTCTGGTTCGAAAATCAGCATCTTGAAGTCTTACTTGTGTGCCTTGTCATGACTACCTTGTACTAAACTAAAAAAGTTTATGCACGACAAGTTCATGTATTTATGTTTAAAATAAAATCCTCATCTATTGGTTACTTAAATTTTAAGATAAAATCCTACAAGAACTATTACTCTTAAACACTCTATGTTTTTAAAAAAATACTATAGCTATTGTTATTAGAGAAAGAACATGTTCTGTTCATTTCACCATAATAAAGAGACACCCCTCAAGTCCACTTAATGTAAGATTCCGGCACAAAGACCATGGAAAAAGAACCTGAAAAATTAACTGGTAACGTAATTATTTAGTAGTTCCCTCAAGAAGCTGAGGTACTTTGTTTCTTTCTCCAGAACATGAACAGAATAAAAATAAAGCATGGAAATGTACTTAGCAATCCAAGATCAGAGGAGGCAATGGTATTAGAGATTAAAACCTGAGCAGACTGCGGATGACAGTGGAAGCCCAAACTCCATTTGCACAGTTCCCACACAGATTAAGCCTCCAGTGAATCTCCTTAGACCATGAACAAAGAATGGAAATAGTCTTGTTATACACTGAGTGCATTGGAAAGTAGATTAACACAGATAATTTTTAACGTTATTGTTTTTCTCTCTTTTGGTCCCTTTTAAATTTGTTCTAGTTTTTATATTTTCTTTTGGATTGAGGGCTGTTTTTTTTTTGCATATGATTTTCTTTCTTTTTTTTGGAGTTTTCAGTGGTTTATTGAGCATTCAATATTTTGCCATGATGACTTAGGATAGTTAGGTGTTTTTTTTATTTTGTGTTTTACATTTTATTAGGGGCTCATACAACTCTTATCACAATCCATACGCATATGATTTTCTTTAAATAAAATCTAGGATAGGACTTAGTTACTGTGAAGACTATAAATGGATTAAGTTTCTTTGGGTTAGGACAGGGCAGGCTGGGGCAAATGGTGAGTTTAAGACTGAAGAAAATGTTCTAAAATTGATGGAGATCATAACTGCACAGCTCTTTTTAATATATTTAAACCACTGGGTTGTGTGGTATATGAATTATGTCAATTAAACTCAAGTTAAATTTTTTAAATGCAGTTAGCAAGTAAATTGTTTATAAAACTCATGGCAAATTTACTGAATACATGCCGTGGCAATTACATTATATCCTGTCAGCCTGTCAATAAAATTGCAGCTTGATGACCTCATTTTGAGGCATGACAGAAATAAGTAGCTCAATGGAGATCAAACCCAGTCTCTCTGCCTTCCTTTTCTGCGCTGAGACAGTCAGAGAGCTGGAGGAGACCCGTGCCAACACTGAAATGCATACACTGCCACTGGATCCACAAGACCTTCTACCCACTGGCCTGCGATATTCCTGCATTTGGCATCATTACATATACTGTGAATCTAAAGAGGAATTTATCGACTAGTACCGAACATATAGGCTAATATCGGACTTAGGAACTTGATCTGAACTGGGCTGAGATGTTTTCTCAATATATAATTGCTCTTTTATATAAAGTTCTTATACACATGAGTGTATGACTGTTCCTCTAGTCAACCCAGACTAACACTTTCTTTCATAAGTGATATACTATACCAAACTCACACAATAACAGCATTGATCACATTCCGTTCTATGCTATGTTCCAAATGGGCAGCCTTAATCATCCTGTAACAACCCTGTTAATACAGCAGTTCTCAACCTGTGGGTTACGACCTCTTTTGGGGTCAAAGGACCCTTTCACAGGAGTCACTTAAGACCATTGGAAAACATGTATTTCCAATGGTCTTAGGAACCAAGTCACTGCTCCTCTATCCATCTCCAGGAGGGTCTGCCCACATACGAGTACGCAGCGTAATGACATAATCAGACAACCCCATCACATTCAACTTGTACAAATAAAGGTGGATGTGACAGGGTTGGCACCACAATGTGTTTATGTGGACAAGTCACACATGCGTAGAGAGCAGCTGCTGTGTTAAAAGCAGCTACTGTGTTAAAAGCAGCGACAGTGTTAAAAGCAGCAGTATTGGTGGTAAATGACACTTCATGAATTATTATTTCTGGGTAAAATCATAAACTACTGCAAAAAATCGATATCTGTACCATGGGAACTTTATCTGGATGCTGATTGGTCTTTTTATATTCAGCTGTGGTTGATGTGAATACTGCTCCTTGTGATAGTAACAGGTATGTAAAAACACAACATAGAGAATGTTAAATCATAGGAAATTTTAATAAACTGTATTGACTAAATTGTGCCATGTATCATCTTTAGTACTATTTTTTTTTTAAATAAGAAATTTAAACAAGACGCTTGACTTGAAGGGAAAACTATCTAGGCTTCATTGAGAGTAATTTATGCCTACTTAAAGACAGATTGCCCTACATGTAATAGCTACATACAAAAATGTTATAAAACTGTCCTTGGTTTTACAATGATAAATGAAAAACATAAAAATTCTTCAATCGAACAAGGCATGCAAGGATTTTTTTCATGTCATTTTTTTTTGTTTTTGTTAAACAGTGAGAGCAAAATAACCTACTGAAATACAAAGAGAGAAGCTGAATGAGCAAGCCACTGATGGAGAAGGGGAGCTTTCACAGAACCAGTGTTTTCCCCATCCCATCTCCACCTGATGTTGATCAAAACATACCATTGGTGATTTAGTAAACGAATAAATAAACAAAGGGAAAAATTTAATATGCTTGTGTACATGCACCAGTTACTTTGTGTACAATAAAGGAATGAGGAAGGGGAAATGAAATAAAGAGAAAACTATACTGTAGTTGTCAGGAGGTGGTGGAATCAAACTGTGGTTTTCTAATCAAGAATGGATTCTTGGTCGGCTGGAAGAGAGTTCTGGAGGAAAGGAGCAGGCTCCCTTAGAAGATGCCTCCTGTCTGCTGCTGGAACACATCAATTGTATCTTCATCCTCCATTTCCAACTGTGCAGGTGTGTCTGTTTCATTGATTGGCTGTCTGTCGAATCAAATCAGATCTGACTCATTGACAAACCCTGTTCACAATAGGCTTCCATTAGCTTACTAAGTGGGTGTGCCTCTGAATCTTAAACTGCACCACAGAACCATCCTGCCCTACCACCTTCAAGTTAATCTGATCATTGTTCTCAGTCTTGACTCCTCCCTTGAGTTTTTTGTTGGCCAGGGTGAATGCTGAAGTCTTCTCAAAAGAGGTACCAGGTCCGCACCAAACGAGCACACAGGCAGCTGCAGGAACAGCAGGAGGAGGTGGCAGTGGTGGAGGAGGGAGAGCCATCTTTTGTATTATTAAAGCTATGGTTATATATTATTTTCATTAGCCAACCATCCCATGACAATGGATCATGTAGAAGAACGTTAAGAAAAGATAGTGAGGATTTTTTATGGTATGGTTTTACTTCAATGACAGCAGGAACTGAGAAACTACAATGTCTTACTTGTTGTGAAGTTCTATTAGTTGAATCTATGAAGCTGAACAAACTAATATGCCATTTTGATAGCAAATATCCGAGCTTTGCTGGCAAGGATACCAACTATTTTAAAAGCAAAGCTGATGATAAACTCAAGAAAGCCAGACTTGACACTGGTGGCAAGTACCACAAACAAAACGTAGCAGTCATTGAAGTTTCATATTTGGTGGCACTCAGAATCACCAGCGCTATGAAACCCTACACCATTGCTGAGGATTCACTGTTGCCAGGGGCCAGTAAATTGTTCGAGTTATGATCAGAGATGAATTTGTTACAAAATTGAGCGCAATTTTCTTATCAAATGACACTGCCTGCAGAAGAATAGCAGACAAGGCTGCTGATATTCTTGATCAGATAATCCAGGAAAGTAAATCTGCTCCACTTCCAATATTTAGCATCCAGCGTGATGAATCTACAGACGTTGCAAACTGTTCACAGTTACTGTTTACCTGAGGCATATTAATGATGGCGACTTTAAATATGAGTTTCTTTTTTTGCAAACCTCTTAAAATGGCAACTACTACACGTGATGTATTTGATAGTTGGTTCATTCTGAAAGAGCATAAGATCTCTTGGGAAAAGGTTTGTGGTGTTTGCAGATGATGCTCCACTATGCTAGGATGTCAATCTGAATTTCAACGTTTGGTACTGAGTCACCGAAAGTCACCGGAACTCACTGTATAACTCCTCAGAAAATATTAGCAACAAATGCACGGCCAAAAGAGTTATAAGAAGTAATGAGAAGCATCATAAATTCTGTCAATTTTGTAAAGGCGAGCACTTTAAACAGTCTACTGCTTTCGCAACTGAAGTGAGACGGTTGTCCAGAGGAAAAGTTTTAAAAGGTGTTTTTGAGCATGGTGATGAACTCAAAACGTTTTTTATCAGAAAACATGACCGCAGTTCAAAGCATTTTGCAGCGATAAAAGTGAGATACAGAAAATAGTTTGATTGCCATCTTTGCCATCTTGAATGAGTTACAATTTATTACTGCAAGGACAAAATGCAACATGCCTTGATTTATCTGAAAATATCTGATCATTCCAAAGGAAACATCAGCTTTGGGGGAAAAAATTGGATGAAAATAAAATTTACCAAAAAAATAATAAAAAGAAAATAAAATTTACATGCCTACCCTATCTGTTTTCTTTGAAGAACATGACACTGAACCAGACAAAAGGATTACAATTTCTGTGAAAGAACACTTGCATATGCTTGCAGATGAAATTTCATCGTACTTTCCAAATCTACCCGACACCTCATTTGCACTTGCCAGAAGCCCATTTGCAGTCAAAGTTGAAGATGTTCCTGAGATAGCACAAGAGACGTTTATTGAACTAACAGCGATGCAGCGAGAACTGATTTCTCTATAATGCCAGTTACAAAATTCTGGATCAAGTGTTTGCAGTCAGGTCCTGTTCTGTCTGAGACTGTGTTGCACCTTTTTCTTCCATTTCCAACAACTTATCTTTGTGAAACAGGGTTTTCCAGCTTGTTTGTTATCAAGTCTAAATAAAGAAGTAGATTTGTTGTGGAAGATGATCTTGTGCTCTTGCAAAGACTGTCTGGAGAATTTCTGATCTAGTGAGAAAGAAACTATCTCAACCTTCTGGCTTTTTACGCACACTGTCGCAAAATGTAGCAATGTAGTTCACTATTGTTATATTAAGACTGTTACTCATGCTACACCATGCTTCAAGACAAAATTTCATTTATTTATAATTAGAAATCAGTATTTCACAAGATATAATTACCTATTTTTGTGATTAATCACTATGCTTTAAATATGTTCAATTTGTAAACTAAAAATATATCCTACATATCAGATGTTTACATTATAATTCACAACAGTAGCAAAATTACAGTTATGAAGTAGCAACAAAAATGATTTTAAGATTGGGGATCACCACAACATGAGGAACTCTATTCAAGGGTCGTGGCATTAGGAAGGTTGAGAACCAAGGCTGTAGTAGGACACACTATGACCCCATTTTGTAAATAAAGGAGTGAACACAGAGCAATGAGGTTACTTGCCCAAGATTAGAAAGCAGTGTCAGGAGTTGAAACCAAGTGTTCTGACTCTAATGTTCTATCTTGAAATACTGGTCTAGCACCCTACCTTCAGTGACAAATACTCATCTTATTCTGAATATTTATTCATGCTGACTAGAAAACTACATATCTCCTAAGAATAATGTCGGCTTTTCAACTCCACTGATGAATCACTAATAAATAAAAGAAACTCCTTTTTTTATTGTTTGTCAGTTTTCCCTGTAGCACTAGAATTACTTACTACTACTCCCTTCCAGGAGGGTACCCCAGTGGCAGTTGCCACATTTGTCACTATTAATGGAAAGGTTGGCAATTTGAATCCACTTAGCTACTCTGTAAGAGAAAAATATGGCAGTTGGTTTCCATAAAGATTGATAGTGTATATGGATTATGTGCCAAATAAGACAGTTCAAAACAAAAATAATGTATAGCCTTATAAACCTCTGAGGCAGTTTTAGTCACAATCGACTTGAGAGTAATGAGTTTGGTTTTATACTTCCCATGCCTATCGCAGTAAGTACTAACTGCTTAAAAAACGCTGAAAACTTATTGCTGAAAAGGTGATCAAATCATGGATCAAATGATAGCAACTCAAAAGATTAGCTAGGAATCTTGGAGTAGTAAGCTTATGCTAGTGAGGAATAACTCAGAAAAGTATGGTAAGAATGGTTGCTTAATTCAAAAAGTATGTGTCAATAAATTATATATACAAACTGCTGAGTTAGTAGTTTATATTTACCTCTACACATTCTCACAAACAAAATATAGAAAATTTACAGAAAACAGAGAAATACCAGTAAACATCATTGTAGAAAAAAAAAGCCAGGATCTCAGTATTTTCCCAAAATCATTAACTTGAAAAAGTGCTAACTTACTTCTTCAGCAGACATGTGAAATCGTAAAGCATTAGGCAACACACTGCCATATTCCCACCTAAGTGCACGAATCCGCAGTAACCGGTCATACCTAGGACATTGAGAGTATTAGCATAGAAACAAGCAGGAAATCAGACACTGTTCTATCAGTAAGGACTCAAGGATCTTATCAACTAAACTGTCATTTGTGGATTTTTTTTTTTTAAGATTCTGATGCAAATAGATCTACTCTAAGAAGACATCTTTGGGACTACCAGAAATCGGGAATAGGAACTGGGCTGATGCCCCTAGCACTGTTCATTGTCGTAACTGTGATGGTGACACAGCAGTAATGTGGAAAAAGATCAGAAAGGCCCTTATTTCTTAGAGATGTATCCTAAAGTATATAGTGGTAAAATGTTATCTGATGTTTAGTACTTAGTTTTAAGTAGCCTAACATACATATGTCATAAATTATGGAAAATGTATTGTTAAATTTATAAGACAACTCCAGGAGCTTCACTATATTATTCTCTCTGCTTTCAAGAATAGTGCAATCTTTTACAATACAAATTTTAAACTGGAAAAACGAAATTAAAATGCTTACATTAAATCAAACTTAAAAGAAATAACTCACTGCCACATGGAGTTGTTTGACTCATACTGACACTGTAAGGACAGGATAGAAGCGCACCAGTGAGTTTCCGAGATTGTAACTCTTTTTTAAGAGTAGAAAGCCTCATCTTTTCCCCGCAGAACAGCTGGTGGTTTTGAAATGCTGTTTCTGGTTAACAGTCCAGCGCATAAACACTGAAAACACTCTCACTTCCATCAAGCCAATGCTGACTCATAGCAAACCCCTGTGGGTTTCCGAGATTGTAATTATTTACAGGAATAGAAACACGGCCTTTTCCCCTCGGAACTACTAGTGGTTTTGAACTGTGGACCATGTAGATCACAGCCCAACAAGTAACCATGCTACCAGGGCTCCATGCATAACCACAGAGATAAATAAATCTGAGATCTGTTGCTATCAACCAGAAACTTAATTGAGAAACCCCATGGAAAACTCTTCTTTGTTTCCTGCTACTACAAGTAAAATCACAGCAGCTTACAAGTACGCAATAGTGCAGCGTCGATTTCTTAACAAAGAACAGTGCCGAAATTTGATGGTTGGTATCAAATTGCTTCTTCCGTCTGATTTTGCTTCATTACTAGGAAGAGAATTAAGGAGAAAATGGATAAATACACTGCAGAACAACAAAAATTTTCAAGTTTTATTGACATGTAACAATTCACATCAAACAATTCAATAGTTATTAAGAATTGTACAAAAAACTGTACAATTACCACTACAATCAATTTTAGAACATTTTCTTATTTCTTGTACTCATTGTTATTAGCTTCCTCTTTCCCACCAACCACCCCTACAATCCCCACAAGAAACCATTAAATCCAGTTCCTGGCACTACAGAACCAAAAAATTAACTTTTCCATGATATTTTTCAAAGGACTGATACACGTACACATTTTTACCTATTTGTACGTAACAGTTTACCTAAGCAAATTGTGCTGCTTCTACTTCAGAACTTTTATTTACACATTACAAGATTAAATTAAGAAAAAGCCAAGTTAACTAACTTGTCAATGCAATGATACTATAATAATTTAATCTCCTTTAACCATTTGGTATTGTACAGTTTTGCACACTGATTGCTTTCTATTATTTCAAAAGACAAGTGTCCTATTTGTTCACTGAGGTAAGAGAAAACCTGACATCATGGCCCGAAGAAGGTGGTCTTACATGATGTTTCTATTGTATGAGCACTCCGCTTCTAGGAGCACTTCCGAATCCTCACCACACTACTGTAGCTGGACATGGAGTCAGCAGTTTATTCATTCAACAAATATTTGCTATTTCCCCATCTATATTTTTTACTATACTTTAGGGTTTTTTCATATACAGAGGAAGTAGTTTCACCCTATAAAATGCACATCTTCTTAGACACTTGATATGGATCACATTTTAAAACCAGAAGAACAAAAGGAGTAAGTATCTACTTTAGCATTTTAAAGCAATTAGATGAATATAAAAAGGGTCCACCATGCTTTGTTCCACATAATGCACTAGGCCCTGAAAACAGGAAAAATGCACACACTGTGCTGTTAGGTTTTTCTATCTGCTGTCACTCTATGGGTACCAGATTATGGTCTACATTGTACAAACTAAGCACAAATACACCTAATACCAAGTACTTAAAAACATACATCAAATGTCCTAAAAAAAATCACATTTATAGGTGGGAAAATAAAAAGATTTCTTTTGATATATAATTTAACCAGACATTGCTTACAGTGATTGTTTTCTCAGAAGGACATCAGGAAGATGGGGGACAAATTTTTAAAACAAGAATTTACAAGTGTTATGAATACAAGAAAGTAGTTCAAAGTGGAACACATCCTGGCCCACCAAGCCCTGAGGACGATATTTCCACTCAGAGAAGTCAAAGCACAGAGAGGACCATATGGCCAGTCCACTATGAGACACGATGTACCTCACTGACCCATAGTGCTACCAGGGGACAACACTGGAAACACAGTGTGGGAACTGTGCCCAATCTGACCCCATCACACTGAGGCAAAACACTAAGAGCCATGCAACAGAACAGCAAAGGAAGCAGAGCAAAGAAGTCTTGAGGGAGTACAAAAAATAGACTTTGGGGCCAGAGTGTGCCACCCCATCAGACTCAACTGGAAAACACTCCTAAAGGTCAACAAACAGACCTTGAACTATTTACAGGCTTTTCTTTTTTTTTTTTTTTGTCTTTTTTTGGTTTTCTTTTGTTGCTTCGTTTTGCTCTGTCTTGTTTTTTGTGCATATTATTATCTCTGCAATTCTATCTAGAAAAAATAGGCGGGATAAACAATCTGAAGGAGAAAACAACGGACTGCTGGTTCTGGGGAGATATGGGAGCAGGGGAGGCGGGGGTGGGGGGAAAGGAAGTGGGTGTTAACAAACCTAGGGACAAGGGAACAATAAGTGATTCAAAATCAATGGCCAGGAGGGTGCAGGAGGCCTGGTAGGGCTTGATCAAGAGCAGTATAACCTAGAGGAATTACTGAAATCCAAATGAAGACTGAGCATGATAGTGGGACAAGAAGAAAGCAAAAGGAAATAGAGGAAAGAATTAGGAGTCAAAGAGTATTTAAAGGTCTAAATACAGGTGTGTACATGCCAATATTTATGTATGATGATGGAGAAGTAGATCTAATGTGCATGTATTTATAGGTTTAGTATTAAAGGACATTGGGACTCTACTCAAATACTCCCTCAATGCAAGAACACTTTGTTCTATTAAATTGGCATTCCATGATGCTCACCTTCCCTACATGATTGCTGAAGACAAAACAGGTGCATAAGCAAATGTGAAAAAGAAAGCTGATGGTACCAGCTATCAAAAGATATGGCCTCTGGGATCTTAAAGGCTTGAAGATAGAGACCCACATGGATGAAGCACACTAACCTGTGTGATCACGAGGTATCTATAGGAACAGGTACCAGTCATCAAAGAACAAAAAAAATCATCATTGTGAATGAGGGGGAGTGCGGAGTGGAGACTCAAAGTCCATCTGTAGGCAAGTAGACATCCCTTTACAGCAGGGTCACAGGGAGGAGACGAGCCAGTCAGTGTGCAGTATAACACTGATGAAACACGCAACTTTCCTCTAGTTCTTTAATGCTTCCTCCCCCAATTATCATGATCTCAATTCTACCTTACAAATCCGGGTAGACCAGAGGCTGTACACTGATACAGATAAGAGCCGGAAACACAGGGAATCCAGGGCAGATAAACCCTTCAGGATCAATGAGTGCAGCAATACCAGGAGGGTAAGGGGAAGGTGGGGGAGAAAAGAGGAACCAATGATCCACATATAACCCCCTCCCTGGGGGTGGAAAACAGAAAAGTGGGTGAAGGGAGATATTGGACAGTGTAAGACATGAAAAAAATTTTATAAATTATCAAAGTTTTGTGAGGTAGGGAGGGAGGGAGAAGAAGGGTAAAAAATGAGCGGATACCAAAGACTCAAGAAGAAAGAAAATGTTTTGAGAATGATGATGGCAACAAATGTGCTTGACATAATAGATGGATTTATGGATTGTGCAAAGAGTTAGTTATACAAGCCCCCAATAAAAGGATTTAATAAAATAAATAAACCTAACCAAACTCACTACCAAAAAAAAAAAAATTTCCTGTTTCCATTGCTGGTAGGAATGTAAAATGGTATCGCTAATGTAGGTAGTAGTGTCGCAGCTCAACAAAAATCTGATCTACTACACCCAGATTTGAAAAGACATGCAAACAGACTTGTACACCAACATTCCTTGCTATACTATTTGCAATGGGTGAAGATAAGAACCACCTAATGCCCATGAATAGGAAAATGTGATATATATGTGTACACACTACTGCTGCTGCTGATGTTGTTACTCAGCCAATCGGAGAAATGAAGAATTGGCACAATCTACAATATGGATGGGACTCGATGTCATTAAACTAGTGAAAGAAGTCAACCACAGCACGGGACTTGGTTTCAATCTCTTGCCACCAAGAACAGTGGCCCAGAACTACCAGTCTGTTTTAATGCTTCTTTGCTTTTTATGGCAGGTGTGGCTCTGCTGTTGTAAATATTATTGGAACGTTTGCCCTATCACCAACTCCTGTTGTTTCTGTAAATAGTGCTCAGTCACTTAAAGGTTTAATTTACACACGTCAACAATTCATGTATTGCAGTTCACAGCTGGCCCATACTTGTATAATTTCCCTTTCTCGACAATGTTCTAAATTCTGTAACATTGGCTAAACTAATGACACCATCAAAGTGTACCGGCTACACATTAGACTCCTAAGTGAAACATCAGCAGTTTAAAGTCACCAGCCAAGTCTGTGGGGGAAGGATGAGGCTTTTTACTCCTGTGATGATGTGCAGGCTGGGAGACTCACAGGACAGTTCTACCCTGCCCTATAAAGTTGTCATGAGTCAGCAAGGGGATGATAATTGATAATGTTCTGTAACATAAAATGACAATGATGTCTCTTAGGTGAACCAGAGTCATTTATAAACCATGAGTGGATTTTAGGCTTGTACTTAATTCTAGTCCCAATCTAAGAACAGCTAGTTCTTATGACATGGTCCTGCTTGGT
>NW_027457866.1:0-38480 GCF_050624435.1 Tenrec ecaudatus
GGGCACCCCTAGGCTTTAGGCTAGGGCTCCCCGAGGCTAAGGCTAGGGCTCCCCTAGCCTTCAGGCTAGGGCACCCCTAGGCTTTAGGCTAGGGCTCCCCGAGGCTAAGGCTAGGGCTCCCCTAGCCTTCAGGCTAGGGCACCCCTAGGCTTTAGGCTAGGGCTCCCCGAGGCTAAGGCTAGGGCTCCCCTAGCCTTCAGGCTAGGGCACCCCTAGGCTTTAGGCTAGGGCTCCCCGAGGCTAAGGCTAGGGCTCCCCTAGCCTTCAGGCTAGGGCACCCCTAGGCTTTAGGCTAGGGCTCCCCGAGGCTAAGGCTAGGGCTCCCCTAGCCTTCAGGCTAGGGCACCCCTAGGCTTTAGGCTAGGGCTCCCCGAGGCTAAGGCTAGGGCTCCCCTAGCCTTCAGGCTAGGGCACCCCTAGGCTTTAGGCTAGGGCTCCCCGAGGCTAAGGCTAGGGCTCCCCTAGCCTTCAGGCTAGGGCACCCCTAGGCTTTAGGCTAGGGCTCCCCGAGGCTAAGGCTAGGGCTCCCCTAGCCTTCAGGCTAGGGCACCCCTAGGCTTTAGGCTAGGGCTCCCCGAGGCTAAGGCTAGGGCTCCCCTAGCCTTCAGGCTAGGGCACCCCTAGGCTTTAGGCTAGGGCTCCCCGAGGCTAAGGCTAGGGCTCCCCTAGCCTTCAGGCTAGGGCACCCCTAGGCTTAGGCTAGGGCTCCCCGAGGCTAAGGCTAGGGCTCCCCTAGCCTTCAGGCTAGGGCACCCCTAGGCTTTAGGCTAGGGCTCCCCGAGGCTAAGGCTAGGGCTCCCCTAGCCTTCAGGCTAGGGCACCCCTAGGCTTTAGGCTAGGGCTCCCCGAGGCTAAGGCTAGGGCTCCCCTAGCCTTCAGGCTAGGGCACCCCTAGGCTTTAGGCTAGGGCTCCCCGAGGCTAAGGCTAGGGCTCCCCTAGCCTTCAGGCTAGGGCACCCCTAGGCTTTAGGCTAGGGCTCCCCGAGGCTAAGGCTAGGGCTCCCCTAGCCTTCAGGCTAGGGCACCCCTAGGCTTTAGGCTAGGGCTCCCCGAGGCTAAGGCTAGGGCTCCCCTAGCCTTCAGGCTAGGGCACCCCTAGGCTTTAGGCTAGGGCTCCCCGAGGCTAAGGCTAGGGCTCCCCTAGCCTTCAGGCTAGGGCACCCCTAGGCTTTAGGCTAGGGCTCCCCGAGGCTAAGGCTAGGGCTCCCCTAGCCTTCAGGCTAGGGCACCCCTAGGCTTTAGGCTAGGGCTCCCCGAGGCTAAGGCTAGGGCTCCCCTAGCCTTCAGGCTAGGGCACCCCTAGGCTTTAGGCTAGGGCTCCCCGAGGCTAAGGCTAGGGCTCCCCTAGCCTTCAGGCTAGGGCACCCCTAGGCTTTAGGCTAGGGCTCCCCGAGGCTAAGGCTAGGGCTCCCCTAGCCTTCAGGCTAGGGCACCCCTAGGCTTTAGGCTAGGGCTCCCCGAGGCTAAGGCTAGGGCTCCCCTAGCCTTCAGGCTAGGGCACCCCTAGGCTTTAGGCTAGGGCTCCCCGAGGCTAAGGCTAGGGCTCCCCTAGCCTTCAGGCTAGGGCACCCCTAGGCTTTAGGCTAGGGCTCCCCGAGGCTAAGGCTAGGGCTCCCCTAGCCTTCAGGCTAGGGCACCCCTAGGCTTTAGGCTAGGGCTCCCCGAGGCTAAGGCTAGGGCTCCCCTAGCCTTCAGGCTAGGGCACCCCTAGGCTTTAGGCTAGGGCTCCCCGAGGCTAAGGCTAGGGCTCCCCTAGCCTTCAGGCTAGGGCACCCCTAGGCTTTAGGCTAGGGCTCCCCGAGGCTAAGGCTAGGGCTCCCCTAGCCTTCAGGCTAGGGCACCCCTAGGCTTTAGGCTAGGGCTCCCCGAGGCTAAGGCTAGGGCTCCCCTAGCCTTCAGGCTAGGGCACCCCTAGGCTTTAGGCTAGGGCTCCCCGAGGCTAAGGCTAGGGCTCCCCTAGCCTTCAGGCTAGGGCACCCCTAGGCTTTAGGCTAGGGCTCCCCGAGGCTAAGGCTAGGGCTCCCCTAGCCTTCAGGCTAGGGCACCCCTAGGCTTTAGGCTAGGGCTCCCCGAGGCTAAGGCTAGGGCTCCCCTAGCCTTCAGGCTAGGGCACCCCTAGGCTTTAGGCTAGGGCTCCCCGAGGCTAAGGCTAGGGCTCCCCTAGCCTTCAGGCTAGGGCACCCCTAGGCTTTAGGCTCCCCGAGGCTAAGGCTAGGGCTCCCCTAGCCTTCAGGCTAGGGCACCCCTAGGCTTTAGGCTCCCCGAGGCTAAGGCTAGGGCTCCCCTAGCCTTCAGGCTAGGGCACCCCTAGGCTTTAGGCTCCCCGAGGCTAAGGCTAGGGCTCCCCTAGCCTTCAGGCTAGGGCACCCCTAGGCTTTAGGCTCCCCGAGGCTAAGGCTAGGGCTCCCCTAGCCTTCAGGCTAGGGCACCCCTAGGCTTTAGGCTCCCCGAGGCTAAGGCTAGGGCTCCCCTAGCCTTCAGGCTAGGGCACCCCTAGGCTTTAGGCTCCCCGAGGCTAAGGCTAGGGCTCCCCTAGCCTTCAGGCTAGGGCACCCCTAGGCTTTAGGCTCCCCGAGGCTAAGGCTAGGGCTCCCCTAGCCTTCAGGCTAGGGCACCCCTAGGCTTTAGGCTCCCCGAGGCTAAGGCTAGGGCTCCCCTAGCCTTCAGGCTAGGGCACCCCTAGGCTTTAGGCTCCCCGAGGCTAAGGCTAGGGCTCCCCTAGCCTTCAGGCTAGGGCACCCCTAGGCTTTAGGCTCCCCGAGGCTAAGGCTAGGGCTCCCCTAGCCTTCAGGCTAGGGCACCCCTAGGCTTTAGGCTCCCCGAGGCTAAGGCTAGGGCTCCCCTAGCCTTCAGGCTAGGGCACCCCTAGGCTTTAGGCTCCCCGAGGCTAAGGCTAGGGCTCCCCTAGCCTTCAGGCTAGGGCACCCCTAGGCTTTAGGCTCCCCGAGGCTAAGGCTAGGGCTCCCCTAGCCTTCAGGCTAGGGCACCCCTAGGCTTTAGGCTCCCCGAGGCTAAGGCTAGGGCTCCCCTAGCCTTCAGGCTAGGGCACCCCTAGGCTTTAGGCTCCCCGAGGCTAAGGCTAGGGCTCCCCTAGCCTTCAGGCTAGGGCACCCCTAGGCTTTAGGCTCCCCGAGGCTAAGGCTAGGGCTCCCCTAGCCTTCAGGCTAGGGCACCCCTAGGCTTTAGGCTCCCCGAGGCTAAGGCTAGGGCTCCCCTAGCCTTCAGGCTAGGGCACCCCTAGGCTTTAGGCTCCCCGAGGCTAAGGCTAGGGCTCCCCTAGCCTTCAGGCTAGGGCACCCCTAGGCTTTAGGCTCCCCGAGGCTAAGGCTAGGGCTCCCCTAGCCTTCAGGCTAGGGCACCCCTAGGCTTTAGGCTCCCCGAGGCTAAGGCTAGGGCTCCCCTAGCCTTCAGGCTAGGGCACCCCTAGGCTTTAGGCTCCCCGAGGCTAAGGCTAGGGCTCCCCTAGCCTTCAGGCTAGGGCACCCCTAGGCTTTAGGCTCCCCGAGGCTAAGGCTAGGGCTCCCCTAGCCTTCAGGCTAGGGCACCCCTAGGCTTTAGGCTCCCCGAGGCTAAGGCTAGGGCTCCCCTAGCCTTCAGGCTAGGGCACCCCTAGGCTTTAGGCTCCCCGAGGCTAAGGCTAGGGCTCCCCTAGCCTTCAGGCTAGGGCACCCCTAGGCTTTAGGCTCCCCGAGGCTAAGGCTAGGGCTCCCCTAGCCTTCAGGCTAGGGCACCCCTAGGCTTTAGGCTCCCCGAGGCTAAGGCTAGGGCTCCCCTAGCCTTCAGGCTAGGGCACCCCTAGGCTTTAGGCTCCCCGAGGCTAAGGCTAGGGCTCCCCTAGCCTTCAGGCTAGGGCACCCCTAGGCTTTAGGCTCCCCGAGGCTAAGGCTAGGGCTCCCCTAGCCTTCAGGCTAGGGCACCCCTAGGCTTTAGGCTCCCCGAGGCTAAGGCTAGGGCTCCCCTAGCCTTCAGGCTAGGGCACCCCTAGGCTTTAGGCTCCCCGAGGCTAAGGCTAGGGCTCCCCTAGCCTTCAGGCTAGGGCACCCCTAGGCTTTAGGCTCCCCGAGGCTAAGGCTAGGGCTCCCCTAGCCTTCAGGCTAGGGCACCCCTAGGCTTTAGGCTCCCCGAGGCTAAGGCTAGGGCTCCCCTAGCCTTCAGGCTAGGGCACCCCTAGGCTTTAGGCTCCCCGAGGCTAAGGCTAGGGCTCCCCTAGCCTTCAGGCTAGGGCACCCCTAGGCTTTAGGCTCCCCGAGGCTAAGGCTAGGGCTCCCCTAGCCTTCAGGCTAGGGCACCCCTAGGCTTTAGGGCTCCCCGAGGCTAAGGCTAGGGCTCCCCTAGCCTTCAGGCTAGGGCACCCCTAGGCTTTAGGCTCCCCGAGGCTAAGGCTAGGGCTCCCCTAGCCTTCAGGCTAGGGCACCCCTAGGCTTTAGGCTCCCCGAGGCTAAGGCTAGGGCTCCCCTAGCCTTCAGGCTAGGGCACCCCTAGGCTTTAGGCTCCCCGAGGCTAAGGCTAGGGCTCCCCTAGCCTTCAGGCTAGGGCACCCCTAGGCTTTAGGCTAGGGCTCCCCGAGGCTAAGGCTAGGGCTCCCCTAGCCTTCAGGCTAGGGCACCCCTAGGCTTTAGGCTCCCCGAGGCTAAGGCTAGGGCTCCCCTAGCCTTCAGGCTAGGGCACCCCTAGGCTTTAGGCTCCCGAGGCTAAGGCTAGGGCTCCCCTAGCCTTCAGGCTAGGGCACCCCTAGGCTTTAGGCTCCCCGAGGCTAAGGCTAGGGCTCCCCTAGCCTTCAGGCTAGGGCACCCCTAGGCTTTAGGCTCCCCGAGGCTAAGGCTAGGGCTCCCCTAGCCTTCAGGCTAGGGCACCCCTAGGCTTTAGGCTAGGGCTCCCCGAGGCTAAGGCTAGGGCTCCCCTAGCCTTCAGGCTAGGGCACCCCTAGGCTTTAGGCTCCCGAGGCTAAGGCTAGGGCTCCCCTAGCCTTCAGGCTAGGGCACCCCTAGGCTTTAGGCTAGGGCTCCCCGAGGCTAAGGCTAGGGCTCCCCTAGCCTTCAGGCTAGGGCACCCCTAGGCTTTAGGCTCCCCGAGGCTAAGGCTAGGGCTCCCCTAGCCTTCAGGCTAGGGCACCCCTAGGCTTTAGGCTAGGCTCCCCGAGGCTAAGGCTAGGGCTCCCCTAGGCTTTAGGGTAGGGCTCCCCGAGGCTAAGGCTAGGGCTCCCCTAGCCTTCAGGCTAGGGCACCCCTAGGCTTTAGGCTAGGGCTCCCCGAGGCTAAGGCTAGGGCTCCCCTAGCCTTCAGGCTAGGGCACCCCTAGGCTTTAGGCTAGGGCTCCCCGAGGCTAAGGCTAGGGCTCCCCTAGCCTTCAGGCTAGGGCACCCCTAGGCTTTAGGCTAGGGCTCCCCGAGGCTAAGGCTAGGGCTCCCCTAGCCTTCAGGCTAGGGCACCCCTAGGCTTTAGGCTAGGGCTCCCCGAGGCTAAGGCTAGGGCTCCCCTAGCCTTCAGGCTAGGGCACCCCTAGGCTTTAGGCTAGGGCTCCCCGAGGCTAAGGCTAGGGCTCCCCTAGCCTTCAGGCTAGGGCACCCCTAGGCTTTAGGCTAGGGCTCCCCGAGGCTAAGGCTAGGGCTCCCCTAGCCTTCAGGCTAGGGCACCCCTAGGCTTTAGGCTAGGGCTCCCCGAGGCTAAGGCTAGGGCTCCCCTAGCCTTCAGGCTAGGGCACCCCTAGGCTTTAGGCTAGGGCTCCCCGAGGCTAAGGCTAGGGCTCCCCTAGCCTTCAGGCTAGGGCACCCCTAGGCTTTAGGCTAGGGCTCCCCGAGGCTAAGGCTAGGGCTCCCCTAGCCTTCAGGCTAGGGCACCCCTAGGCTTTAGGCTAGGGCTCCCCGAGGCTAAGGCTAGGGCTCCCCTAGCCTTCAGGCTAGGGCACCCCTAGGCTTTAGGCTAGGGCTCCCCGAGGCTAAGGCTAGGGCTCCCCTAGCCTTCAGGCTAGGGCACCCCTAGGCTTTAGGCTAGGGCTCCCCGAGGCTAAGGCTAGGGCTCCCCTAGCCTTCAGGCTAGGGCACCCCTAGGCTTTAGGCTAGGGCTCCCCGAGGCTAAGGCTAGGGCTCCCCTAGCCTTCAGGCTAGGGCACCCCTAGGCTTTAGGCTAGGGCTCCCCGAGGCTAAGGCTAGGGCTCCCTAGCCTTCAGGCTAGGGCACCCCTAGGCTTTAGGCTAGGGCTCCCCGAGGCTAAGGCTAGGGCTCCCCTAGCCTTCAGGCTAGGGCACCCCTAGGCTTTAGGCTCCCCGAGGCTAAGGCTAGGGCTCCCCGAGGCTAAGGCTAGGGCTCCCCTAGCCTTCAGGCTAGGGCAGGGCACCCCTAGGCTTTAGGCTCCCCGAGGCTAAGGCTAGGGCTCCCCTAGCCTTCAGGCTAGGGCACCCCTAGGCTTTAGGCTCCCCGAGGCTAAGGCTAGGGCTCCCCTAGCCTTCAGGCTAGGGCACCCCTAGGCTTTAGGCTCCCCGAGGCTAAGGCTAGGGCTCCCCTAGCCTTCAGGCTAGGGCACCCCTAGGCTTTAGGCTCCCCGAGGCTAAGGCTAGGGCTCCCCTAGCCTTCAGGCTAGGGCACCCCTAGGCTTTAGGCTAGGGCTCCCCGAGGCTAAGGCTAGGGCTCCCCTAGCCTTCAGGCTAGGGCACCCCTAGGCTTTAGGCTAGGGCTCCCCGAGGCTAAGGCTAGGGCTCCCCTAGCCTTCAGGCTAGGGCACCCCTAGGCTTTAGGCTAGGGCTCCCCGAGGCTAAGGCTAGGGCTCCCCTAGCCTTCAGGCTAGGGCGCCCCTAGGCTTTAGGCTCCCCGAGGCTAAGGCTAGGGCTCCCCTAGCCTTCAGGCTAGGGCACCCCTAGGCTTTAGGCTAGGGCTCCCCGAGGCTAAGGCTAGGGCTCCCCTAGCCTTCAGGCTAGGGCACCCCTAGGCTTTAGGCTCCCTGAGGCTAAGGCTAGGGCTCCCCTAGCCTTCAGGCTAGGGCACCCCTAGGCTTTAGGCTAGGGCTCCCCGAGGCTAAGGCTAGGGCTCCCCTAGCCTTCAGGCTAGGGCACCCCTAGGCTTTAGGCTCCCCGAGGCTAAGGCTAGGGCTCCCCTAGCCTTCAGGCTAGGGCACCCCTAGGCTTTAGGCTAGGGCTCCCCGAGGCTAAGGCTAGGGCTCCCCTAGCCTTCAGGCTAGGGCACCCCTAGGCTTTAGGCTCCCCGAGGCTAAGGCTAGGGCTCCCCTAGCCTTCAGGCTAGGGCACCCCTAGGCTTTAGGCTAGGGCTCCCCGAGGCTAAGGCTAGGGCTCCCCTAGCCTTCAGGCTAGGGCACCCCTAGGCTTTAGGCTCCCCGAGGCTAAGGCTAGGGCTCCCCTAGCCTTCAGGCTAGGGCACCCCTAGGCTTTAGGCTAGGGCTCCCCGAGGCTAAGGCTAGGGCTCCCCTAGCCTTCAGGCTAGGGCACCCCTAGGCTTTAGGCTCCCCGAGGCTAAGGCTAGGGCTCCCCTAGCCTTCAGGCTAGGGCACCCCTAGGCTTTAGGCTAGGGCTCCCCGAGGCTAAGGCTAGGGCTCCCCTAGCCTTCAGGCTAGGGCACCCCTAGGCTTTAGGCTCCCCGAGGCTAAGGCTAGGGCTCCCCTAGCCTTCAGGCTAGGGCACCCCTAGGCTTTAGGCTAGGGCTCCCCGAGGCTAAGGCTAGGGCTCCCCTAGCCTTCAGGCTAGGGCACCCCTAGGCTTTAGGCTCCCCGAGGCTAAGGCTAGGGCTCCCCTAGCCTTCAGGCTAGGGCACCCCTAGGCTTTAGGCTAGGGCTCCCCGAGGCTAAGGCTAGGGCTCCCCTAGCCTTCAGGCTAGGGCACCCCTAGGCTTTAGGCTCCCCGAGGCTAAGGCTAGGGCTCCCCTAGCCTTCAGGCTAGGGCACCCCTAGGCTTTAGGCTAGGGCTCCCCGAGGCTAAGGCTAGGGCTCCCCTAGCCTTCAGGCTAGGGCACCCCTAGGCTTTAGGCTCCCCGAGGCTAAGGCTAGGGCTCCCCTAGCCTTCAGGCTAGGGCACCCCTAGGCTTTAGGCTAGGGCTCCCCGAGGCTAAGGCTAGGGCTCCCCTAGCCTTCAGGCTAGGGCACCCCTAGGCTTTAGGCTCCCCGAGGCTAAGGCTAGGGCTCCCCTAGCCTTCAGGCTAGGGCACCCCTAGGCTTTAGGCTAGGGCTCCCCGAGGCTAAGGCTAGGGCTCCCCTAGCCTTCAGGCTAGGGCACCCCTAGGCTTTAGGCTCCCCGAGGCTAAGGCTAGGGCTCCCCTAGCCTTCAGGCTAGGGCACCCCTAGGCTTTAGGCTAGGGCTCCCCGAGGCTAAGGCTAGGGCTCCCCTAGCCTTCAGGCTAGGGCACCCCTAGGCTTTAGGCTCCCCGAGGCTAAGGCTAGGGCTCCCCTAGCCTTCAGGCTAGGGCACCCCTAGGCTTTAGGCTAGGGCTCCCCGAGGCTAAGGCTAGGGCTCACCTAGCCTTCAGGCTAGGGCACCCCTAGGCATTAGGCTCCCCGAGGCTAAGGCTAGGGCTCCCCTAGCCTTCAGGCTAGGGCACCCCTAGGCTTTAGGCTAGGGCTCCCCGAGGCTAAGGCTAGGGCTCCCCTAGCCTTCAGGCTAGGGCACCCCTAGGCTTTAGGCTCCCCGAGGCTAAGGCTAGGGCTCCCCTAGCCTTCAGGCTAGGGCACCCCTAGGCTTTAGGCTAGGGCTCCCCGAGGCTAAGGCTAGGGCTCCTCTAGCCTTCAGGCTAGGGCACCCCTAGGCTTTAGGCTCCCCGAGGCTAAGGCTAGGGCTCCCCTAGCCTTCAGGCTAGGGCACCCCTAGGCTTTAGGGTAGGGCTCCCCGAGGCTAAGGCTAGGGCTCCCCTAGCCTTCAGGCTAGGGCACCCCTAGGCTTTAGGCTCCCCGAGGCTAAGGCTAGGGCTCCCCTAGCCTTCAGGCTAGGGCACCCCTAGGCTTTAGGGTAGGGCTCCCCTAGGCTAAGGCTAGGGCTCCCCTAGCCTTCAGGCTAGGGCACCCCTAGGCTTTAGGCTCCCCGAGGCTAAGGCTAGGGCTCCCCTAGCCTTCAGGCTAGGGCACCCCTAGGCTTTAGGGTAGGGCTCCCCTAGGCTAAGGCTAGGGCTCCCCTAGCCTTCAGGCTAGGGCACCCCTAGGCTTTAGGCTCCCCTAGGCTAAGGCTAGGGCTCCCCTAGCCTTCAGGCTAGGGCACCCCTAGGCTTTAGGGTAGGGCTCCCCTAGGCTAAGGCTAGGGCTCCCCTAGCCTTCAGGCTAGGGCACCCCTAGGTTTAGGCTCCCCTAGGCTAAGGCTAGGGCTCCCCTAGCCTTCAGGCTAGGGCACCCCTAGGCTTTAGGGTAGGGCTCCCCTAGGCTAAGGCTAGGGCTCCCCTAGCCTTCAGGCTAGGGCACCCCTAGGCTTTAGGCTCCCCTAGGCTAAGGCTAGGGCTCCCCTAGCCTTCAGGCTAGGGCACCCCTAGGCTTTAGGCTCCCCTAGGCTAAGGCTAGGGCTCCCCTAGCCTTCAGGCTAGGGCACCCCTAGGCTTTAGGCTAGGGCTCCCCTAGGCTAAGGCTAGGGCTCCCCTAGCCTTCAGGCTAGGGCACCCCTAGGCTTTAGGCTCCCCTAGGCTAAGGCTAGGGATCCCCTAGCCTTCAGGCTAGGGCACCCCTAGGCTTTAGGCTAGGGCTCCCCTAGGCTAAGGCTAGGGCTCCCCTAGCCTTCAGGCTAGGGCACCCCTAGGCTTTAGGCTCCCCTAGGCTAAGGCTAGGGCTCCCCTAGCCTTCAGGCTAGGGCACCCCTAGGCTTTAGGCTAGGGCTCCCCTAGGCTAAGGCTACGGCTCCCCTAGCCTTCAGGCTAGGGCACCCCTAGGCTTTAGGCTCCCCTAGGCTAAGGCTAGGGCTCCCCTAGCCTTCAGGCTAGGGCACCCCTAGGCTTTAGGCTAGGGCTCCCCTAGGCTAAGGCTAGGGCTCCCCTAGCCTTCAGGCTAGGGCACCCCTAGGCTTTAGGCTCCCCTAGGCTAAGGCTAGGGCTCCCCTAGCCTTCAGGCTAGGGCACCCCTAGGCTTTAGGCTAGGGCTCCCCTGGGCTAAGGCTAGGGCTCCCCTAGCCTTCAGGCTAGGGCACCCCTAGGCTTTAGGCTCCCCTAGGCTAAGGCTAGGGCTCCCCTAGCCTTCAGGCTAGGGCACCCCTAGGCTTTAGGCTAGGGCTCCCCTAGGCTAAGGCTAGGGCTCCCCTAGCCTTCAGGCTAGGGCACCCCTAGGCTTTAGGCTCCCCTAGGCTAAGGCTAGGGCTCCCCTAGCCTTCAGGCTAGGGCACCCCTAGGCTTTAGGCTAGGGCTCCCCTAGGCTAAGGCTAGGGCTCCCCTAGCCTTCAGGCTAGGGCACCCCTAGGCTTTAGGCTCCCCTAGGCTAAGGCTAGGGCTCCCCTAGCCTTCAGGCTAGGGCACCCCTAGGCTTTAGGCTAGGGCTCCCCTAGGCTAAGGCTAGGGCTCCCCTAGCCTTCAGGCTAGGGCACCCCTAGGCTTTAGGCTCCCCTAGGCTAAGGCTAGGGCTCCCCTAGCCTTCAGGCTAGGGCACCCCTAGGCTTTAGGCTAGGGCTCCCCTAGGCTAAGGCTAGGGCTCTCCTAGCCTTCAGGCTAGGGCACCCCTAGGCTTTAGGCTCCCCTAGGCTAAGGCTAGGGCTCCCCTAGCCTTCAGGCTAGGGCACCCCTAGGCTTTAGGCTAGGGCTCCCCTAGGCTAAGGCTAGGGCTCCCCTAGCCTTCAGGCTAGGGCACCCCTAGGCTTTAGGCTCCCCTAGGCTAAGGCTAGGGCTCCCCTAGCCTTCAGGCTAGGGCACCCCTAGGCTTTAGGCTAGGGCTCCCCTAGGCTAAGGCTAGGGCTCCCCTAGCCTTCAGGCTAGGGCACCCCTAGGCTTTAGGCTCCCCTAGGCTAAGGCTAGGGCTCCCCTAGCCTTCAGGCTAGGGCACCCCTAGGCTTTAGGCTAGGGCTCCCCTAGGCTAAGGCTAGGGCTCCCCTAGCCTTCAGGCTAGGGCACCCCTAGGCTTTAGGCTCCCCTAGGCTAAGGCTAGGGCTTCCCTAGCCTTCAGGCTAGGGCACCCCTAGGCTTTAGGCTAGGGCTCCCCTAGGCTAAGGCTAGGGCTCCCCTAGCCTTCAGGCTAGGGCACCCCTAGGCTTTAGGCTCCCCTAGGCTAAGGCTAGGGCTCCCCTAGCCTTCAGGCTAGGGCACCCCTAGGCTTTAGGCTCCCCTAGGCTAAGGCTAGGGCTCCCCTAGCCTTCAGGCTAGGGCACCCCTAGGCTTTAGGCTAGGGCTCCCCTAGGCTAAGGCTAGGGCACCCCTAGGCTTTAGGCTCCACTAGGCTAAGGCTAGGGCTCCCCTAGCCTTCAGGCTAGGGCACCCCTAGGCTTTAGGCTAGGGCTCCCCTAGGCTAAGGCTAGGGCTCCCCTAGCCTTCAGGCTAGGGCACCCCTAGGCTTTAGGCTCCCCTAGGCTAAGGCTAGGGCTCCCCTAGCCTTCAGGCTAGGGCACCCCTAGGCTTTAGGCTCCCCTAGGCTAAGGCTAGGACTCCCCTAGCCTTCAGGCTAGGGCACCCCTAGGCTTTAGGCTCCCCTAGGCTAAGGCTAGGGCTCCCCTAGCCTTCAGGCTAGGGCACCCCTAGGCTTTAGGCTCCCCTAGGCTAAGGCTAGGGCTCCCCTAGCCTTCACGCTAGGGCACCCCAAGGCTTTAGGCTCCCCTAGGCTAAGGCTAGGGCTCCCCTAGCCTTCAGGCTAGGGCACCCCAAGGCTTTAGGCTCCCCTAGGCTAAGGCTAGGGCTCCCCTGGACTTCAGGCTAGGGCACCCCAAGGCTTTAGGCTCCCCTAGGCTAAGGCTAGGGCTCCCCTAGCCTTCAGGCTAGGGCACCCCAAGGCTTTAGGCTCCCCTAGGCTAAGGCTAGGGCTCCCCTAGCCTTCAGGCTAGGGCACCCCAAGGCTTTAGGCTCCCCTAGGCTAAGGCTAGGGCTCCCCTAGCCTTCAGGCTAGGGCACCCATAGGCTTTAGGCTCCCCTAGGCTAAGGCTAGGGCTCCCCTAGCCTTCAGGCTAGGGCACCCCTAGGCTTTAGGCTCCCCTAGGCTAAGGCTAGGGCTCCCCTAGCCTTCAGGCTAGGGCACCCCTAGGCTTTAGGCTAGGGCTCCCCTAGGCTAAGGCTAGGGCTCCCCTAGCCTTCAGGCTAGGGCACCCCTAGGCTTTAGGCTCCCCTAGGCTAAGGCTAGGGCTCCCCTAGCCTTCAGGCTAGGGCACCCCTAGGCTTTAGGCTAGGGCTCCCCTGGGCTAAGGCTAGGGCTCCCCTAGCCTTCAGGCTAGGGCACCCCTAGGCTTTAGGCTCCCCTAGGCTAAGGCTAGGGCTCCCCTAGCCTTCAGGCTAGGGCACCCCTAGGCTTTAGGCTAGGGCTCCCCTAGGCTAAGGCTAGGGCTCCCCTAGCCTTCAGGCTAGGGCACCCCTAGGCTTTAGGCTCCCCTAGGCTAAGGCTAGGGCTCCCCTAGCCTTCAGGCTAGGGCACCCCTAGGCTTTAGGCTAGGGCTCCCCTAGGCTAAGGCTAGGGCTCCCCTAGCCTTCAGGCTAGGGCACCCCTAGGCTTTAGGCTCCCCTAGGCTAAGGCTAGGGCTCCCCTAGCCTTCAGGCTAGGGCACCCCTAGGCTTTAGGCTAGGGCTCCCCTAGGCTAAGGCTAGGGCTCCCCTAGCCTTCAGGCTAGGGCACCCCTAGGCTTTAGGCTCCCCTAGGCTAAGGCTAGGGCTCCCCTAGCCTTCAGGCTAGGGCACCCCTAGGCTTTAGGCTAGGGCTCCCCTAGGCTAAGGCTAGGGCTCTCCTAGCCTTCAGGCTAGGGCACCCCTAGGCTTTAGGCTCCCCTAGGCTAAGGCTAGGGCTCCCCTAGCCTTCAGGCTAGGGCACCCCTAGGCTTTAGGCTAGGGCTCCCCTAGGCTAAGGCTAGGGCTCCCCTAGCCTTCAGGCTAGGGCACCCCTAGGCTTTAGGCTCCCCTAGGCTAAGGCTAGGGCTCCCCTAGCCTTCAGGCTAGGGCACCCCTAGGCTTTAGGCTAGGGCTCCCCTAGGCTAAGGCTAGGGCTCCCCTAGCCTTCAGGCTAGGGCACCCCTAGGCTTTAGGCTCCCCTAGGCTAAGGCTAGGGCTCCCCTAGCCTTCAGGCTAGGGCACCCCTAGGCTTTAGGCTAGGGCTCCCCTAGGCTAAGGCTAGGGCTCCCCTAGCCTTCAGGCTAGGGCACCCCTAGGCTTTAGGCTCCCCTAGGCTAAGGCTAGGGCTTCCCTAGCCTTCAGGCTAGGGCACCCCTAGGCTTTAGGCTAGGGCTCCCCTAGGCTAAGGCTAGGGCTCCCCTAGCCTTCAGGCTAGGGCACCCCTAGGCTTTAGGCTCCCCTAGGCTAAGGCTAGGGCTCCCCTAGCCTTCAGGCTAGGGCACCCCTAGGCTTTAGGCTCCCCTAGGCTAAGGCTAGGGCTCCCCTAGCCTTCAGGCTAGGGCACCCCTAGGCTTTAGGCTAGGGCTCCCCTAGGCTAAGGCTAGGGCACCCCTAGGCTTTAGGCTCCACTAGGCTAAGGCTAGGGCTCCCCTAGCCTTCAGGCTAGGGCACCCCTAGGCTTTAGGCTAGGGCTCCCCTAGGCTAAGGCTAGGGCTCCCCTAGCCTTCAGGCTAGGGCACCCCTAGGCTTTAGGCTCCCCTAGGCTAAGGCTAGGGCTCCCCTAGCCTTCAGGCTAGGGCACCCCTAGGCTTTAGGCTCCCCTAGGCTAAGGCTAGGACTCCCCTAGCCTTCAGGCTAGGGCACCCCTAGGCTTTAGGCTCCCCTAGGCTAAGGCTAGGGCTCCCCTAGCCTTCAGGCTAGGGCACCCCTAGGCTTTAGGCTCCCCTAGGCTAAGGCTAGGGCTCCCCTAGCCTTCACGCTAGGGCACCCCAAGGCTTTAGGCTCCCCTAGGCTAAGGCTAGGGCTCCCCTAGCCTTCAGGCTAGGGCACCCCAAGGCTTTAGGCTCCCCTAGGCTAAGGCTAGGGCTCCCCTGGACTTCAGGCTAGGGCACCCCAAGGCTTTAGGCTCCCCTAGGCTAAGGCTAGGGCTCCCCTAGCCTTCAGGCTAGGGCACCCCAAGGCTTTAGGCTCCCCTAGGCTAAGGCTAGGGCTCCCCTAGCCTTCAGGCTAGGGCACCCCAAGGCTTTAGGCTCCCCTAGGCTAAGGCTAGGGCTCCCCTAGCCTTCAGGCTAGGGCACCCATAGGCTTTAGGCTCCCCTAGGCTAAGGCTAGGGCTCCCCTAGCCTTCAGGCTAGGGCACCCCTAGGCTTTAGGCTCCCCTAGGCTAAGGCTAGGGCTCCCCTAGCCTTCAGGCTAGGGCACCCCTAGGCTTTAGGCTCCCCTAGGCTAAGGCTAGAGCTCCCCTAGCCTTCAGGCTAGGGCACCCCTAGGCTTTAGGCTCCCCTAGGCTAAGGCTAGGGCTCCCCTAGCCTTCAGGCTAGGGCACCCCTAGGCTTTAGGCTCCCCTAGGCTAAGGCTAGGGCTCCCCTAGCCTTCAGGCTAGGGCACCCCTAGGCTTTAGGCTCCCCTAGGCTAAGGCTAGGGCTCCCCTAGCCTTCAGGCTGGGGCACCCCTAGGCTTTAGGCTCCCCTAGGCTAAGGCTAGGGCTCCCCTAGCCTTCATGCTGGGGCACCCCTAGGCTTTAGGCTCCCCTAGGCTAAGGCTAGGGCTCCCCTAGCCTTCAGGCTGGGGCACCCCTAGGCTTTAGGCTCCCCTAGGCTAAGGCTAGGGCTCCCCTAGCCTTCAGGCTGGGGCACCCCTAGGCTTTAGGCTCCCCTAGGCTAAGGCTAGGGCTCCCCTAGCCTTCAGGCTGGGGCACCCCTAGGCTTTAGGCTCCCCTAGGCTAAGGCTAGGGCTCCCCTAGCCTTCAGGCTGGGGCACCCCTAGGCTTTAGGCTCCCCTAGGCTAAGGCTAGGGCTCCCCTAGCCTTCAGGCTGGGGCACCCCTAGGCTTTAGGCTCCCCTAGGCTAAGGCTAGGGCTCCCCTAGCCTTCAGGCTGGGGCACCCCTAGGCTTTAGGCTCCCCTAGGCTAAGGCTAGGGCTCCCCTAGCCTTCAGGCTAGGGCACCCCTAGGCTTTAGGCTCCCCTAGGCTAAGGCTAGGGCTCCCCTAGCCTTCAGGCTAGGGCACCCCTAGGCTTTAGGCTCCCCTAGGCTAAGGCTAGGGCTCCCCTAGCTTTCAGGCTAGGGCACCCCTAGGCTTTAGGCTCCCCTAGGCTAAGGCTAGGGATCCCCTAGCCTTCAGGCTAGGGCACCCCTAGGCTTTAGGCTCCCCTAGGCTAAGGCTAGGGCTCCCCTAGCCTTCAGGCTAGGGCACCCCTAGGCTTTAGGCTCCCCTAGGCTAAGGCTAGGGCTCCCCTAGCCTTCAGGCTAGGGCACCCCTAGGCTTTAGGCTCCCCTAGGCTAAGGCTAGGGCTCCCCTAGCCTTCAGGCTAGGGCACCCCTAGGCTTTAGGCTCCCCTAGGCTAAGGCTAGGGCTCCCCTAGCCTTCAGGCTAGGGCACCCCTAGGCTTTAGGCTCCCCTAGGCTAAGGCTAGGGCTCCCCTAGCCTTCAGGCTAGGGCACCCCTAGGCTTTAGCCTCCCCTAGGCTAAGGCTAGGGCTCCCCTAGCCTTCAGGCTAGGGCACCCCTAGGATTTAGGCTCCCCTAGGCTAAGGCTAGGGCTCCCCTAGCCTTCAGGCTAGGGCACCCCTAGGCTTTAGGCTCCCCTAGGCTAAGGCTAGGGCTCCCCTAGCCTTCAGGCTAGGGCACCCCTAGGCTTTAGGCTCCCCTAGGCTAAGGCTAGGGCTCCCCTAGCCTTCAGGCTAGGGCACCCCTAGACTTTAGGCTCCCCTAGGCTAAGGCTCGGGCTCCCCTAGCCTTCAGGCTAGGGCACCCCTAGGCTTTAGGCTCCCCTAGGCTAAGGCTAGGGCTCCCCTAGCCTTCAGGCTAGGGCACCCCTAGGCTTTAGGCTCCCCTAGGCTAAGGCTAGGGCTCCCCTAGCCTTCAGGCTAGGGCACCCCTAGGCTTTAGGCTAGGGCTCCCCTAGGCTAAGGCTAGGGCTCCCCTAGCCTTCAGGCTAGGGCACCCCTAGCCTTCAGGCTAGGGCACCCCTAGGCTTTAGGCTCCCCTAGGCTAAGGCTAGGGCTCCCCTAGGCTTTAGGCTCCCCTAGGCTAAGGCTAGGGCACCCCTAGGCTTTAGGCTAGGGCTCCCCTAGGCTAAGGCTAGGGCTCCCCTAGCCTTCAGGCTAGGGCACCCCTAGGCTTTAGGCTCCCCTAGGCTAAGGCTAGGGCTCCCCTAGCCTTCAGGCTAGGGCACCCCTAGGCTTTAGGCTAGGGCTCCCCTAGGCTAAGGCTAGGGCTCCCCTAGCCTTCAGGCTAGGGCACCCCTAGGCTTTAGGCTCCCCTAGGCTAAGGCTAGGGCTCCCCTAGCCTTCAGGCTAGGGCACCCCTAGGCTTTAGGCTAGGGCTCCCCTAGGCTAAGGCTAGGGCTCCCCTAGGCTAAGGCTAGGGCTCCCCTAGCCTTCAGCCTAGGGCACCCCTAGGCTTTAGGCTAGGGCTCCCCTAGGCTAAGGCTAGGGCTCCCCTAGCCTTCAGGCTAGGGCACCCCTAGGCTTTAGGCTCCCCTAGGCTAAGGCTAGGGCTCCCCTAGCCTTCAGGCTAGGGCACCCCTAGGCTTTAGGCTAGGGCTCCCCTAGGCTAAGGCTAGGGCTCCCCTAGCCTTCAGGCTAGGGCACCCCTAGGCTTTAGGCTCCCCTAGGCTAAGGCTAGGGCTCCCCTAGCCTTCAGGCTAGGGCACCCCTAGGCTTTAGGCTAGGGCTCCCCTAGGCTAAGGCTAGGGCTCCCCTAGCCTTCAGGCTAGGGCACCCCTAGGCTTTAGGCTCCCCTAGGCTAAGGCTAGGGCTCCCCTAGCCTTCAGGCTAGGGCACCCCTAGGCTTTAGGCTAGGGCTCCCCGAGGCTAAGGCTAGGGCTCCCCTAGCCTTCAGGCTAGGGCACCCCTAGGCTTTAGGCTCCCCTAGGCTAAGGCTAGGGCTCCCCTAGCCTTCAGGCTAGGGCACCCCTAGGCTTTAGGCTAGGGCTCCACTAGGCTAAGGCTAGGGCTCCCCTAGCCTTCAGGCTAGGGCACCCCTAGGCTTTAGGCTCCCCTAGGCTAAGGGTAGGGCTCCCCTAGCCTTCAGGCTAGGGCACCCCTAGGCTTTAGGCTAGGGCTCCCCTAGGCTAAGGCTAGGGCTCCCCTAGCCTTCAGGCTAGGGCACCCCTAGGCTTTAGGCTCCCCTAGGCTAAGGCTAGGGCTCCCCTAGCCTTCAGGCTAGGGCACCCCTAGGCTTTAGGCTAGGGCTCCCCTAGGCTAAGGCTAGGGCTCCCCTAGCCTTCAGGCTAGGGCACCCCTAGGCTTTAGGCTCCCCTAGGCTAAGGCTAGGGCTCCCCTAGCCTTCAGGCTAGGGCACCCCTAGGCTTTAGGCTAGGGCTCCCCTAGGCTAAGGCTAGGGCTCCCCTAGCCTTCAGGCTAGGGCACCCCTAGGCTTTAGGCTCCCCTAGGCTAAGGCTAGGGCTCCCCTAGCCTTCAGGCTAGGGCACCCCTAGGCTTTAGGCTCCCCTAGGCTAAGGCTAGGGCTCCCCTAGCCTTCAGGCTAGGGCACCCCTAGGCTTTAGGCTAGGGCTCCCCTAGGCTAAGGCTAGGGCACCCCTAGGCTTTAGGCTCCCCTAGGCTAAGGCTAGGGCTCCCCTAGCCTTCAGGCTAGGGCACCCCTAGGCTTTAGGCTAGGGCTCCCCTAGGCTAAGGCTAGGGCTCCCCTAGCCTTCAGGCTAGGGCACCCCTAGGCTTTAGGCTCCCCTAGGCTAAGGCTAGGGCTCCCCTAGCCTTCAGGCTAGGGCACCCCTAGGCTTTAGGCTAGGGCTCCCCTAGGCTAAGGCTAGGGCACCCCTAGGCTTTAGGCTCCCCTAGGCTAAGGCTAGGGCTCCCCTAGCCTTCAGGCTAGGGCACCCCTAGGCTTTAGGCTAGGGCTCCCCTAGGCTAAGGCTAGGGCTCCCCTAGCCTTCAGGCTAGGGCACCCCTAGGCTTTAGGCTCCCCTAGGCTAAGGCTAGGGCTCCCCTAGCCTTCAGGCTAGGGCACCCCTAGGCTTTAGGCTCCCCTAGGCTAAGGCTAGGGCTCCCCTAGCCTTCAGGCTAGGGCACCCCTAGGCTTTAGGCTCCCCTAGGCTAAGGCTAGGGCTCCCCTAGCCTTCAGGCTAGGGCACCCCTAGGCTTAAGGCTCCCCTAGGCTAAGGCTAGGGCTCCCCTAGCCTTCACGCTAGGGCACCCCAAGGCTTTAGGCTCCCCTAGGCTAAGGCTAGGGCTCCCCTAGCCTTCAGGCTAGGGCACCCCAAGGCTTTAGGCTCCCCTAGGCTAAGGCTAGGGCTCCCCTAGCCTTCAGGCTAGGGCACCCCAAGGCTTTAGGCTCCCCTAGGCTAAGGCTAGGGCTCCCCTAGCCTTCAGGCTAGGGCACCCCTAGGCTTTAGGCTCCCCTAGGCTAAGGCTAGGGCTCCCCTAGCCTTCAGGCTAGGGCACCCCAAGGCTTTAGGCTCCCCTAGGGTAAGGCTAGGGCTCCCCTAGCCTTCAGGCTAGGGCACCCCTAGGCTTTAGGCTCCCCTAGGCTAAGGCTAGGGCTCCCCTAGCCTTCAGGCTAGGGCACCCCTAGGCTTTAGGCTCCCCTAGGCTAAGGCTAGGGCTCCCCTAGCCTTCAGGCTAGGGCACCCCTAGGCTTTAGGCTCCCCTAGGCTAAGGCTAGGGCTCCCCTAGCCTTCAGGCTAGGGCACCCCTAGGCTTTAGGCTCCCCTAGGCTAAGGCTAGGGCTCCCCTAGCCTTCAGGCTAGGGCACCCCTAGGCTTTAGGCTCCCCTAGGCTAAGGCTAGGGCTCCCCTAGCCTTCAGGCTAGGGCACCCCTAGGCTTTAGGCTCCCCTAGGCTAAGGCTAGGGCTCCCCTAGCCTTCAGGCTAGGGCACCCCTAGGCTTTAGGCTCCCCTAGGCTAAGTCTAGGGCTCCCCTAGCCTTCAGGCTAGGGCACCCCTAGGCTTTAGGCTCCCCTAGGCTAAGGCTAGGGCTCCCCTAGCCTTCAGGCTAGGGCACCCCTAGGCTTTAGGCTCCCCTAGGCTAAGGCTAGGGCTCCCCTAGCCTTCAGGCTAGGGCACCCCTAGGCTTTAGGCTCCCCTAGGCTAAGGCTAGGGCTCCCCTAGCCTTCAGGCTAGGGCACCCCTAGGCTTTAGGCTCCCCTAGGCTAAGGCTAGGGCTCCCCTAGCCTTCAGGCTAGGGCACCCCTAGGCTTTAGGCTCCCCTAGGGTAAGGCTAGGGCTCCCCTAGCCTTCAGGCTAGGGCACCCCTAGGCTTTAGGCTCCCCTAGGCTAAGGCTAGGGCTCCCCTAGCCTTCAGGCTAGGGCACCCCTAGGCTGAAGGCTAGGGCTCCCCTAGCCTTCAGGCTAGGGCACCCCTAGGCTTTAGGATCCCCTAGGCTAAGGCTAGGGCTCCCCTAGCCTTCAGGCTAGGGCACCCCTAGGCTTTAGGCTCCCCTAGGCTAAGGCTAGGGCTCCCCTAGCCTTCAGGCTAGGGCACCCCTAGGCTGAAGGCTAGGGCTCCCCTAGCCTTCAGGCTAGGGCACCCCTCGGCTTTCGGCTCCCCTAGGCTAAGGCTAGGGCTCCCCTAGCCTTCAGGCTAGGGCACCCCTCGGCTTTCGGCTCCCCTAGGCTAAGGCTAGGGCTCCCCTAGCCTTCAGGCTAGGGCACCCCTCGGCTTTCGGCTCCCCTAGGCTAAGGCTAGGGCTCCCCTAGCCTTCAGGCTAGGGCACCCCTCGGCTTTCGGCTCCCCTAGGCTAAGGCTTGGGCTCCCCTAGCCTTCAGGCTAGGGCACCCCTCGGCTTTCGGCTCCCCTAGGCTAAGGCTTGGGCTCCCCTAGCCTTCAGGCTAGGGCACCCCTCGGCTTTCGGCTCCCCTAGGCTAAGGCTTGGGCTCCCCTAGCCTTCAGGCTAGGGCACCCCTCGGCTTTCGGCTCCCCTAGGCTAAGGCTTGGGCTCCCCTAGCCTTCAGGCTAGGGCACCCCTCGGCTTTCGGCTCCCCTAGGCTAAGGCTTGGGCTCCCCTAGCCTTCAGGCTAGGGCACCCCTCGGCTTTCGGCTCCCCTAGGCTAAGGCTTGGGCTCCCTAGCCTTCAGGCTAGGGCACCCCTCGGCTTTCGGCTCCCCTAGGCTAAGGCTTGGGCTCCCCTAGCCTTCAGGCTAGGGCACCCCTCGGCTTTCGGCTCCCCTAGGCTAAGGCTTGGGCTCCCCTAGCCTTCAGGCTAGGGCACCCCTCGGCTTTCGGCTCCCCTAGGCTAAGGCTTGGGCTCCCCTAGCCTTCAGGCTAGGGCACCCCTCGGCTTTCGGCTCCCCTAGGCTAAGGCTTGGGCTCCCCTAGCCTTCAGGCTAGGGCACCCCTCGGCTTTCGGCTCCCCTAGGCTAAGGCTTGGGCTCCCCTAGCCTTCAGGCTAGGGCACCCCTCGGCTTTCGGCTCCCCTAGGCTAAGGCTTGGGCTCCCCTAGCCTTCAGGCTAGGGCACCCCTCGGCTTTCGGCTCCCCTAGGCTAAGGCTTGGGCTCCCCTAGCCTTCAGGCTAGGGCACCCCTCGGCTTTCGGCTCCCCTAGGCTAAGGCTTGGGCTCCCCTAGCCTTCAGGCTAGGGCACCCCTCGGCTTTCGGCTCCCCTAGGCTAAGGCTTGGGCTCCCCTAGCCTTCAGGCTAGGGCACCCCTCGGCTTTCGGCTCCCCTAGGCTAAGGCTTGGGCTCCCCTAGCCTTCAGGCTAGGGCACCCCTCGGCTTTCGGCTCCCCTAGGCTAAGGCTTGGGCTCCCCTAGCCTTCAGGCTAGGGCACCCCTCGGCTTTCGGCTCCCCTAGGCTAAGGCTTGGGCTCCCCTAGCCTTCAGGCTAGGGCACCCCTCGGCTTTCGGCTCCCCTAGGCTAAGGCTTGGGCTCCCCTAGCCTTCAGGCTAGGGCACCCCTCGGCTTTCGGCTCCCCTAGGCTAAGGCTTGGGCTCCCCTAGCCTTCAGGCTAGGGCACCCCTCGGCTTTCGGCTCCCCTAGGCTAAGGCTTGGGCTCCCCTAGCCTTCAGGCTAGGGCACCCCTCGGCTTTCGGCTCCCCTAGGCTAAGGCTTGGGCTCCCCTAGCCTTCAGGCTAGGGCACCCCTCGGCTTTCGGCTCCCCTAGGCTAAGGCTTGGGCTCCCCTAGCCTTCAGGCTAGGGCACCCCTCGGCTTTCGGCTCCCCTAGGCTAAGGCTTGGGCTCCCCTAGCCTTCAGGCTAGGGCACCCCTCGGCTTTCGGCTCCCCTAGGCTAAGGCTTGGGCTCCCCTAGCCTTCAGGCTAGGGCACCCCTCGGCTTTCGGCTCCCCTAGGCTAAGGCTTGGGCTCCCCTAGCCTTCAGGCTAGGGCACCCCTCGGCTTTCGGCTCCCCTAGGCTAAGGCTTGGGCTCCCCTAGCCTTCAGGCTAGGGCACCCCTCGGCTTTCGGCTCCCCTAGGCTAAGGCTTGGGCTCCCCTAGCCTTCAGGCTAGGGCACCCCTCGGCTTTCGGCTCCCCTAGGCTAAGGCTTGGGCTCCCCTAGCCTTCAGGCTAGGGCACCCCTCGGCTTTCGGCTCCCCTAGGCTAAGGCTTGGGCTCCCCTAGCCTTCAGGCTAGGGCACCCCTCGGCTTTCGGCTCCCCTAGGCTAAGGCTTGGGCTCCCCTAGCCTTCAGGCTAGGGCACCCCTCGGCTTTCGGCTCCCCTAGGCTAAGGCTTGGGCTCCCCTAGCCTTCAGGCTAGGGCACCCCTCGGCTTTCGGCTCCCCTAGGCTAAGGCTTGGGCTCCCCTAGCCTTCAGGCTAGGGCACCCCTCGGCTTTCGGCTCCCCTAGGCTAAGGCTTGGGCTCCCCTAGCCTTCAGGCTAGGGCACCCCTCGGCTTTCGGCTCCCCTAGGCTAAGGCTTGGGCTCCCCTAGCCTTCAGGCTAGGGCACCCCTCGGCTTTCGGCTCCCCTAGGCTAAGGCTTGGGCTCCCCTAGCCTTCAGGCTAGGGCACCCCTCGGCTTTCGGCTCCCCTAGGCTAAGGCTTGGGCTCCCCTAGCCTTCAGGCTAGGGCACCCCTCGGCTTTCGGCTCCCCTAGGCTAAGGCTTGGGCTCCCCTAGCCTTCAGGCTAGGGCACCCCTCGGCTTTCGGCTCCCCTAGGCTAAGGCTTGGGCTCCCCTAGCCTTCAGGCTAGGGCACCCCTCGGCTTTCGGCTCCCCTAGGCTAAGGCTTGGGCTCCCCTAGCCTTCAGGCTAGGGCACCCCTCGGCTTTCGGCTCCCCTAGGCTAAGGCTTGGGCTCCCCTAGCCTTCAGGCTAGGGCACCCCTCGGCTTTCGGCTCCCCTAGGCTAAGGCTTGGGCTCCCCTAGCCTTCAGGCTAGGGCACCCCTCGGCTTTCGGCTCCCCTAGGCTAAGGCTTGGGCTCCCCTAGCCTTCAGGCTAGGGCACCCCTCGGCTCTCGGCTCCCCTAGGCTAAGGCTTGGGCTCCCCTAGCCTTCAGGCTAGGGCACCCCTCGGCTCTCGGCTCCCCTAGGCTAAGGCTTGGGCTCCCCTAGCCTTCAGGCTAGGGCACCCCTCGGCTCTCGGCTCCCCTAGGCTAAGGCTTGGGCTCCCCTAGCCTTCAGGCTAGGGCACCCCTCGGCTCTCGGCTCCCCTAGGCTAAGGCTTGGGCTCCCCTAGCCTTCAGGCTAGGGCACCCCTCGGCTCTCGGCTCCCCTAGGCTAAGGCTTGGGCTCCCCTAGCCTTCAGGCTAGGGCACCCCTCGGCTCTCGGCTCCCCTAGGCTAAGGCTTGGGCTCCCCTAGCCTTCAGGCTAGGGCACCCCTCGGCTCTCGGCTCCCCTAGGCTAAGGCTTGGGCTCCCCTAGCCTTCAGGCTAGGGCACCCCTCGGCTCTCGGCTCCCCTAGGCTAAGGCTTGGGCTCCCCTAGCCTTCAGGCTAGGGCACCCCTCGGCTCTCGGCTCCCCTAGGCTAAGGCTTGGGCTCCCCTAGCCTTCAGGCTAGGGCACCCCTCGGCTTTCGGCTCCCCTAGGCTAAGGCTTGGGCTCCCCTAGCCTTCAGGCTAGGGCACCCCTCGGCTTTCGGCTCCCCTAGGCTAAGGCTTGGGCTCCCCTAGCCTTCAGGCTAGGGCACCCCTCGGCTTTCGGCTCCCCTAGGCTAAGGCTTGGGCTCCCCTAGCCTTCAGGCTAGGGCACCCCTCGGCTTTCGGCTCCCCTAGGCTAAGGCTTGGGCTCCCCTAGCCTTCAGGCTAGGGCACCCCTCGGCTTTCGGCTCCCCTAGGCTAAGGCTTGGGCTCCCCTAGCCTTCAGGCTAGGGCACCCCTCGGCTTTCGGCTCCCCTAGGCTAAGGCTTGGGCTCCCCTAGCCTTCAGGCTAGGGCACCCCTCGGCTTTCGGCTCCCCTAGGCTAAGGCTTGGGCTCCCCTAGCCTTCAGGCTAGGGCACCCCTCGGCTTTCGGCTCCCCTAGGCTAAGGCTTGGGCTCCCCTAGCCTTCAGGCTAGGGCACCCCTCGGCTTTCGGCTCCCCTAGGCTAAGGCTTGGGCTCCCCTAGCCTTCAGGCTAGGGCACCCCTCGGCTTTCGGCTCCCCTAGGCTAAGGCTTGGGCTCCCCTAGCCTTCAGGCTAGGGCACCCCTCGGCTTTCGGCTCCCCTAGGCTAAGGCTTGGGCTCCCCTAGCCTTCAGGCTAGGGCACCCCTCGGCTTTCGGCTCCCCTAGGCTAAGGCTTGGGCTCCCCTAGCCTTCAGGCTAGGGCACCCCTCGGCTTTCGGCTCCCCTAGGCTAAGGCTTGGGCTCCCCTAGCCTTCAGGCTAGGGCACCCCTCGGCTTTCGGCTCCCCTAGGCTAAGGCTTGGGCTCCCCTAGCCTTCAGGCTAGGGCACCCCTCGGCTTTCGGCTCCCCTAGGCTAAGGCTTGGGCTCCCCTAGCCTTCAGGCTAGGGCACCCCTCGGCTTTCGGCTCCCCTAGGCTAAGGCTTGGGCTCCCCTAGCCTTCAGGCTAGGGCACCCCTCGGCTTTCGGCTCCCCTAGGCTAAGGCTTGGGCTCCCCTAGCCTTCAGGCTAGGGCACCCCTCGGCTTTCGGCTCCCCTAGGCTAAGGCTAGGGCTCCCCTAGCCTTCAGGCTAGGGCACCCCTCGGCTTTCGGCTCCCCTAGGCTAAGGCTAGGGCTCCCCTAGCCTTCAGGCTAGGGCACCCCTCGGCTTTCGGCTCCCCTAGGCTAAGGCTAGGGCTCCCCTAGCCTTCAGGCTAGGGCACCCCTCGGCTTTCGGCTCCCCTAGGCTAAGGCTAGGGCTCCCCTAGCCTTCAGGCTAGGGCACCCCTCGGCTTTCGGCTCCCCTAGGCTAAGGCTAGGGCTCCCCTAGCCTTCAGGCTAGGGCACCCCTCGGCTTTCGGCTCCCCTAGGCTAAGGCTAGGGCTCCCCTAGCCTTCAGGCTAGGGCACCCCTCGGCTTTCGGCTCCCCTAGGCTAAGGCTAGGGCTCCCCTAGCCTTCAGGCTAGGGCACCCCTCGGCTTTCGGCTCCCCTAGGCTAAGGCTAGGGCTCCCCTAGCCTTCAGGCTAGGGCACCCCTCGGCTTTCGGCTCCCCTAGGCTAAGGCTAGGGCTCCCCTAGCCTTCAGGCTAGGGCACCCCTCGGCTTTCGGCTCCCCTAGGCTAAGGCTAGGGCTCCCCTAGCCTTCAGGCTAGGGCACCCCTCGGCTTTCGGCTCCCCTAGGCTAAGGCTAGGGCTCCCCTAGCCTTCAGGCTAGGGCACCCCTCGGCTTTCGGCTCCCCTAGGCTAAGGCTAGGGCTCCCCTAGCCTTCAGGCTAGGGCACCCCTCGGCTTTCGGCTAGGGCTCCCCTAGGCTAAGGCTAGGGCTCCCCTAGCCTTCAGGCTAGGGCACCCCTCGGCTTTCGGCTAGGGCTCCCCTAGGCTAAGGCTAGGGCTCCCCTAGCCTTCAGGCTAGGGCACCCCTCGGCTTTCGGCTAGGGCTCCCCTAGGCTAAGGCTAGGGCTCCCCTAGCCTTCAGGCTAGGGCACCCCTCGGCTTTCGGCTAGGGCTCCCCTAGGCTAAGGCTAGGGCTCCCCTAGCCTTCAGGCTAGGGCACCCCTCGGCTTTCGGCTAGGGCTCCCCTAGGCTAAGGCTAGGGCTCCCCTAGCCTTCAGGCTAGGGCACCCCTCGGCTTTCGGCTAGGGCTCCCCTAGGCTAAGGCTAGGGCTCCCCTAGCCTTCAGGCTAGGGCACCCCTCGGCTTTCGGCTAGGGCTCCCCTAGGCTAAGGCTAGGGCTCCCCTAGCCTTCAGGCTAGGGCACCCCTCGGCTTTCGGCTAGGGCTCCCCTAGGCTAAGGCTAGGGCTCCCCTAGCCTTCAGGCTAGGGCACCCCTCGGCTTTCGGCTAGGGCTCCCCTAGGCTAAGGCTAGGGCTCCCTAGCTAAGCTAGGCCCCTAGCCTACTCCAGACTCGGGTTTCGGCTAGGGCTCCCTAGGCTAAGGCTAGGGCTCCCTAGCCTTCAGGCTAGGGCACCCCTCGCTTTCGGCTAGGGCTCCCCTAGGCTAAGGCTAGGGCTCCCTAGGCCTTCAGGCTAGGGCACCCCTCGGCTTTTCGCTAGGCTCCCCTAGGCTAAGGCTAGGGCTCCCTAGCCTTCAGGCTAGGGCACCCCTCGGCTTTCGGCTAGGGCTCCCTAGGCTAAGGCTAGGGCTCCCCTAGCCTTCAGGCTCGGGCACCCTCGGCTTTCGGCTAGGGCTCCCCTAGGCTAAGGCTAGGGCTCCCTAGCCTTCAGGCTAGGGCACCCCTCGGCTTTCGGCTAGGGCTCCCCTAGGCTAAGGCTAGGGCTCCCCTAGCCTTCAGGCTAGGGCACCCCTCGGCTTTCGGCTAGGGCTCCCCTAGGCTAAGGCTAGGGCTCCCCTAGCCTTCAGGCTAGGGCACCCCTCGGCTTTCGGCTAGGGCTCCCCTAGCTAAGGCTAGGGCTCCCCCTAGCCTTCAGGCTAGGGCACCCCTCGGCTTTCGGCTAGGGCTCCCCTAGGCTAAGGCTAGGGCTCCCCTAGCCTTCAGGCTAGGGCACCCCTCGGCTTTCGGCTAGGGCTCCCCTAGGCTAAGGCTAGGGCTCCCCTAGCCTTCAGGCTAGGGCACCCCTCGGCTTTCGGCTAGGGCTCCCCTAGCTAAGGCTAGGGCTCCCCTAGCCTTCAGGCTAGGGCACCCCTCGGCTTTCGGCTAGGGCTCCCCTAGGCTAAGGCTAGGGCTCCCTAGCCTTCAGGCTAGGGCACCCCTCGGCTTTCGGCTAGGGCTCCCTAGGCTAAGGCTAGGGCTCCCCTAGCCTTCAGGCTAGGGCACCCCTCGGCTTTCGGCTAGGGCTCCCTAGGCTAAGGCTAGGGCTCCCTAGCCTTCAGGCTAGGGCACCCCTCGGCTTTCGGCTAGGGCTCCCCTAGGCTAAGGCTAGGGCTCCCCTAGCCTTCAGGCTAGGGCACCCCTCGGCTTTCGGCTAGGGCTCCCCTAGGCTAAGGCTAGGGCTCCCCTAGCCTTCAGGCTAGGGCACCCCTCGGCTTTCGGCTAGGGCTCCCCTAGGCTAAGGCTAGGGCTCCCCTAGCCTTCAGGCTAGGGCACCCCTCGGCTTTCGGCTAGGGCTCCCCTAGGCTAAGGCTAGGGCTCCCCTAGCCTTCAGGCTAGGGCACCCCTCGGCTTTCGGCTAGGGCTCCCTAGGCTAAGGCTAGGGCTCCCCTAGCCTTCAGGCTAGGGCACCCCTCGGCTTTCGGCTAGGGCTCCCCTAGGCTAAGGCTTGGGCTCCCCTAGCCTTCAGCTAGGGCACCCCTCGGCTTTCGGGGCTCCCCTAGGCTAAGGCTTGGGCTCCCCTAGCCTTCAGGCTAGGGCACCCCTCGGCTTTCGGCTCCCCTAGGCTAAGGCTTGGGCTCCCCTAGCCTTCAGGCTAGGGCACCCCTCGGCTTTCGGCTCCCCTAGGCTAAGGCTTGGGCTCCCCTAGCCTTCAGGCTAGGGCACCCCTCGGCTTTCGGCTCCCCTAGGCTAAGGCTTGGCTCCCCTAGCCTTCAGGCTAGGGCACCCCTCGGCTTTCGGCTCCCCTAGGCTAAGGCTTGGGCTCCCCTAGCCTTCAGGCTAGGGCACCCTCGGCTTTCGGCTCCCCTAGGCTAAGGCTTGGGCTCCCCTAGCCTTCAGGCTAGGGCACCCCTCGGCTTTCGGCTCCCCTAGGCTAAGGCTTGGGCTCCCCTAGCCTTCAGGCTAGGGCACCCCTCGGCTTTCGGCTCCCCTAGGCTAAGGCTTGGGCTCCCCTAGCCTTCAGGCTAGGGCACCCCTCGGCTTTCGGCTCCCCTAGGCTAAGGCTAGGGCTCCCCTAGCCTTCAGGCTAGGGCACCCCTCGGCTTTCGGCTCCCCTAGGCTAAGGCTAGGGCTCCCCTAGCCTTCAGGCTAGGGCACCCCTCGGCTTTCGGCTCCCCTAGGCTAAGGCTAGGGCTCCCCTAGCCTTCAGGCTAGGGCACCCCTCGGCTTTCGGCTCCCCTAGCTAAGACTAGGGCTCCCCTAGCCTTCAGGCTAGGGCACCCCTCGGCTTTCGGCTCCCTAGGCTAAGCTAGGGCTCCCCTAGCCTTCAGGCTAGGGCACCCCTCGGCTTTCGGCTCCCCTAGGCTAAGGCTAGGGCTCCCCTAGCCTTCAGGCTAGGGCACCCCTCGGCTTTCGGCTCCCCTAGGCTAAGGCTAGGCTCCCCTAGCCTTCAGGCTAGGGCACCCCTCGGCTTTCGGCTCCCTAGGCTAAGGCTAGGGCTCCCCTAGCCTTCAGGCTAGGGCACCCCTCGGCTTTCGGCTCCCCTAGCTAAGGCTAGGGCTCCCCTAGCCTTCAGGCTAGGGCACCCCTCGGCTTTCGGCTCCCCTAGGCTAAGGCTAGGGCTCCCTAGCCTTCAGGCTAGGGCACCCCTCGGCTTTCGGCTCCCCTAGGCTAAGGCTAGGGCTCCCCTAGCCTTCAGGCTAGGGCACCCCTCGGCTTCTCGGCTAGGGCTCCCCTAGGCTAAGGCTAGGCTCCCTAGCCTTCAGGCTAGGGCACCCCTCGGCTTTCGGCTAGGGCTCCCCTAGGCTAAGGCTAGGGCTCCCTAGCCTTCAGGCTAGGGCACCCCTCGGCTTCGGCTAGGGCTCCCTAGGCTAAGGCTAGGGCTCCCCTAGCCTTCAGGCTAGGGCACCCCTCGGCTTTCGGCTAGGGCTCCCCTAGGCTAAGGCTAGGGCTCCCCTAGCCTTCAGGCTAGGGCACCCCTCGGCTTTCGGCTAGGGCTCCCCTAGGCTAAGGCTAGGGCTCCCCTAGCCTTCAGGCTAGGGCACCCCTCGGCTTTCGGCTAGGGCTCCCCTAGGCTAAGGCTAGGGCTCCCCTAGCCTTCAGGCTAGGGCACCCCTCGGCTTTCGGCTAGGGCTCCCCTAGGCTAAGGCTAGGGCTCCCCTAGCCTTCAGGCTAGGGCACCCCTCGGCTTTCGGCTAGGGCTCCCCTAGGCTAAGGCTAGGGCTCCCCTAGCCTTCAGGCTAGGGCACCCCTCGGCTTTCGGCTAGGGCTCCCCTAGGCTAAGGCTAGGGCTCCCCTAGCCTTCAGGCTAGGGCACCCCTCGGCTTTCGGCTAGGGCTCCCCTAGGCTAAGGCTAGGGCTCCCCTAGCCTTCAGGCTAGGGCACCCCTCGGCTTTCGGCTAGGGCTCCCCTAGGCTAAGGCTAGGGCTCCCCTAGCCTTCAGGCTAGGGCACCCCTCGGCTTTCGGCTAGGGCTCCCCTAGGCTAAGGCTAGGGCTCCCCTAGCCTTCAGGCTAGGGCACCCCTCGGCTTTCGGCTAGGGCTCCCCTAGGCTAAGGCTAGGGCTCCCCTAGCCTTCAGGCTAGGGCACCCCTCGGCTTTCGGCTAGGGCTCCCCTAGGCTAAGGCTAGGGCTCCCCTAGCCTTCAGGCTAGGGCACCCCTCGGCTTTCGGCTAGGGCTCCCCTAGGCTAAGGCTAGGGCTCCCCTAGCCTTCAGGCTAGGGCACCCCTCGGCTTTCGGCTAGGGCTCCCCTAGGCTAAGGCTAGGGCTCCCCTAGCCTTCAGGCTAGGGCACCCCTCGGCTTTCGGCTAGGGCTCCCCTAGGCTAAGGCTAGGGCTCCCCTAGCCTTCAGGCTAGGGCACCCCTCGGCTTTCGGCTAGGGCTCCCCTAGGCTAAGGCTAGGGCTCCCCTAGCCTTCAGGCTAGGGCACCCCTCGGCTTTCGGCTAGGGCTCCCCTAGGCTAAGGCTAGGGCTCCCCTAGCCTTCAGGCTAGGGCACCCCTCGGCTTTCGGCTAGGGCTCCCCTAGGCTAAGGCTAGGGCTCCCCTAGCCTTCAGGCTAGGGCACCCCTCGGCTTTCGGCTAGGGCTCCCCTAGGCTAAGGCTAGGGCTCCCCTAGCCTTCAGGCTAGGGCACCCCTCGGCTTTCGGCTAGGGCTCCCCTAGGCTAAGGCTAGGGCTCCCCTAGCCTTCAGGCTAGGGCACCCCTCGGCTTTCGGCTAGGGCTCCCCTAGGCTAAGGCTAGGGCTCCCCTAGCCTTCAGGCTAGGGCACCCCTCGGCTTTCGGCTAGGGCTCCCCTAGGCTAAGGCTAGGGCTCCCCTAGCCTTCAGGCTAGGGCACCCCTCGGCTTTCGGCTAGGGCTCCCCTAGGCTAAGGCTAGGGCTCCCCTAGCCTTCAGGCTAGGGCACCCCTCGGCTTTCGGCTAGGGCTCCCCTAGGCTAAGGCTAGGGCTCCCCTAGCCTTCAGGCTAGGGCACCCCTCGGCTTTCGGCTAGGGCTCCCCTAGGCTAAGGCTAGGGCTCCCCTAGCCTTCAGGCTAGGGCACCCCTCGGCTTTCGGCTAGGGCTCCCCTAGGCTAAGGCTAGGGCTCCCCTAGCCTTCAGGCTAGGGCACCCCTCGGCTTTCGGCTAGGGCTCCCCTAGGCTAAGGCTAGGGCTCCCCTAGCCTTCAGGCTAGGGCACCCCTAGGCTTTCGGCTCCCCTAGGCTAAGGCTAGGGCTCCCCTAGCCTTCAGGCTAGGGCACCCCTAGGCTTTCGGCTCCCCTAGGCTAAGGCTAGGGCTCCCCTAGCCTTCAGGCTAGGGCACCCCTAGGCTTTAGGCTCCCCTAGGCTAAGGCTAGGGCTCCCCTAGCCTTCAGGCTAGGGCACCCCTAGGCTTTCGGCTAGGCTCCCCTAGGCTAAGGCTAGGGCTCCCCTAGCCTTCAGGCTAGGGCACCCCTAGGCTTTAGGCTCCCCTAGGCTAAGGCTAGGGCTCCCCTAGCCTTCAGGCTAGGGCACCCCTAGGCTTTAGGCTCCCCTAGGCTAAGGCTAGGGCTCCCCTAGCCTTCAGGCTAGGGCACCCCTAGGCTTTAGGCTCCCCTAGGCTAAGGCTAGGGCTCCCCTAGCCTTCAGGCTAGGGCACCCCTAGGCTTTAGGCTCCCCTAGGCTAAGGCTAGGGCTCCCCTAGCCTTCAGGCTAGGGCACCCCTAGGCTTTAGGCTAGGGCTCCCCTAGGCTAAGGCTAGGGCTCCCCTAGCCTTCAGGCTAGGGCACCCCTAGGCTTTAGGCTCCCCTAGGCTAAGGCTAGGGCTCCCCTAGCCTTCAGGCTAGGGCACCCCTAGGCTTTAGGCTCCCCTAGGCTAAGGCTAGGGCTCCCCTAGCCTTCAGGCTAGGGCACCCCTAGGCTTTAGGCTCCCCTAGGCTAAGGCTAGGGCTCCCCTAGCCTTCAGGCTAGGGCACCCCTAGGCTTTAGGCTCCCCTAGGCTAAGGCTAGGGCTCCCCTAGCCTTCAGGCTAGGGCACCCCTAGGCTTTAGGCTCCCCTAGGCTAAGGCTAGGGCTCCCCTAGCCTTCAGGCTAGGGCACCCCTAGGCTTTAGGCTCCCCTAGGCTAAGGCTAGGGCTCCCCTAGCCTTCAGGCTAGGGCACCCCTAGGCTTTAGGCTCCCCTAGGCTAAGGCTAGGGCTCCCCTAGCCTTCAGGCTAGGGCACCCCTAGGCTTTAGGCTCCCCTAGGCTAAGGCTAGGGCTCCCCTAGCCTTCAGGCTAGGGCACCCCTAGGCTTTAGCTAAGGCTCCCCTAGGCTAAGGCTAGGGCTCCCCTAGCCTTCAGGCTAGGGCACCCCTAGGCTTTAGGCTCCCCTAGGCTAAGGCTAGGGCTCCCCTAGCCTTCAGGCTAGGGCACCCCTAGGCTTTAGGCTAGGAGGGCTCCCCTAGGCTAAGGCTAGGGCTCCCCTAGCCTTCAGGCTAGGGCACCCCTAGGCTTTAGGCTAGGGCTCCCCTAGGCTAAGGCTAGGGCTCCCCTAGCCTTCAGGCTAGGGCACCCCTAGGCTTTAGGCTAGGGCTCCCCTAGGCTAAGGCTAGGGCTCCCCTAGCCTTCAGGCTAGGGCACCCCTAGGCTTTAGGCTAGGGCTCCCCTAGGCTAAGGCTAGGGCTCCCCTAGCCTTCAGGCTAGGGCACCCCTAGGCTTTAGGCTAGGGCTCCCCTAGGCTAAGGCTAGGGCTCCCCTAGCCTTCAGGCTAGGGCACCCCTAGGCTTTAGGCTAGGGCTCCCCTAGGCTAAGGCTAGGGCTCCCCTAGCCTTCAGGCTAGGGCACCCCTAGGCTTTAGGCTAGGGCTCCCCTAGGCTAAGGCTAGGGCTCCCCTAGCCTTCAGGCTAGGGCACCCCTAGGCTTTAGGCTAGGGCTCCCCTAGGCTAAGGCTAGGGCTCCCCTAGCCTTCAGGCTAGGGCACCCCTAGGCTTTAGGCTAGGGCTCCCCTAGGCTAAGGCTAGGGCTCCCCTAGCCTTCAGGCTAGGGCACCCCTAGGCTTTAGGCTAGGGCTCCCCTAGGCTAAGGCTAGGGCTCCCCTAGCCTTCAGGCTAGGGCACCCCTAGGCTTTAGGCTAGGGCTCCCCTAGGCTAAGGCTAGGGCTCCCCTAGCCTTCAGGCTAGGGCACCCCTAGGCTTTAGGCTAGGGCTCCCCTAGGCTAAGGCTAGGGCTCCCCTAGCCTTCAGGCTAGGGCACCCCTAGGCTTTAGGCTAGGGCTCCCCTAGGCTAAGGCTAGGGCTCCCCTAGCCTTCAGGCTAGGGCACCCCTAGGCTTTAGGCTAGGGCTCCCCTAGGCTAAGGCTAGGGCTCCCCTAGCCTTCAGGCTAGGGCACCCCTAGGCTTTAGGCTAGGGCTCCCCTAGGCTAAGGCTAGGGCTCCCCTAGCCTTCAGGCTAGGGCACCCCTAGGCTTTAGGCTAGGGCTCCCCTAGGCTAAGGCTAGGGCTCCCCTAGCCTTCAGGCTAGGGCACCCCTAGGCTTTAGGCTAGGGCTCCCCTAGGCTAAGGCTAGGGCTCCCCTAGCCTTCAGGCTAGGGCACCCCTAGGCTTTAGGCTAGGGCTCCCCTAGGCTAAGGCTAGGGCTCCCCTAGCCTTCAGGCTAGGGCACCCCTAGGCTTTAGGCTAGGGCTCCCCTAGGCTAAGGCTAGGGCTCCCCTAGCCTTCAGGCTAGGGCACCCCTAGGCTTTAGGCTAGGGCTCCCCTAGGCTAAGGCTAGGGCTCCCCTAGCCTTCAGGCTAGGGCACCCCTAGGCTTTAGGCTAGGGCTCCCCTAGGCTAAGGCTAGGGCTCCCCTAGCCTTCAGGCTAGGGCACCCCTAGGCTTTAGGCTCCCCTAGGCTAAGGCTAGGGCTCCCCTAGCCTTCAGGCTAGGGCACCCCTAGGCTTTAGGCTAGGGCTCCCCTAGGCTAAGGCTAGGGCTCCCCTAGCCTTCAGGCTAGGGCACCCCTAGGCTTTGGGCTCCCCTAGGCTAAGGCTAGGGCTCCCCTAGCCTTCAGGCTAGGGCACCCCTAGGCTTTGGGCTCCCCTAGGCTAAGGCTAGGGCTCCCCTAGCCTTCAGGCTAGGGCACCCCTAGGCTTTGGGCTCCCCTAGGCTAAGGCTAGGGCTCCCCTAGCCTTCAGGCTAGGGCACCCCTAGGCTTTGGGCTCCCCTAGGCTAAGGCTAGGGCTCCCCTAGCCTTCAGGCTAGGGCACCCCTAGGCTTTGGGCTCCCCTAGGCTAAGGCTAGGGCTCCCCTAGCCTTCAGGCTAGGGCACCCCTAGGCTTTGGGCTCCCCTAGGCTAAGGCTAGGGCTCCCCTAGCCTTCAGGCTAGGGCACCCCTAGGCTTTGGGCTCCCCTAGGCTAAGGCTAGGGCTCCCCTAGCCTTCAGGCTAGGGCACCCCTAGGCTTTGGGCTAGGGCTCCCTAGGCTAAGGCTAGGGCTCCCCTAGCCTTCAGGCTAGGGCACCCCTAGGCTTTGGGCTCCCCTAGGCTAAGGCTAGGGCTCCCCTAGCCTTCAGGCTAGGGCACCCCTAGGCTTTGGGCTAGGGCTCCCCTAGGCTAAGGCTAGGGCTCCCCTAGCCTTCAGGCTAGGGCACCCCTAGGCTTTGGGCTAGGGCTCCCCTAGGCTAAGGCTAGGGCTCCCCTAGCCTTCAGGCTAGGGCACCCCTAGGCTTTGGGCTAGGGCTCCCCTAGGCTAAGGCTAGGGCTCCCCTAGCCTTCAGGCTAGGGCACCCCTAGGCTTTGGGCTAGGGCTCCCCTAGGCTAAGGCTAGGCCTCCCCTAGCCTTCAGGCTAGGGCACCCCTAGGCTTTGGGCTAGGGCTCCCCTAGGCTAAGGCTAGGCCTCCCCTAGCCTTCAGGCTAGGGCACCCCTAGGCTTTGGGCTAGGGCTCCCCTAGGCTAAGGCTAGGCCTCCCCTAGCCTTCAGGCTAGGGCACCCCTAGGCTTTGGGCTAGGGCTCCCCTAGGCTAAGGCTAGGCCTCCCCTAGCCTTCAGGCTAGGGCACCCCTAGGCTTTGGGCTAGGGCTCCCCTAGGCTAAGGCTAGGCCTCCCCTAGCCTTCAGGCTAGGGCACCCCTAGGCTTTGGGCTAGGGCTCCCCTAGGCTAAGGCTAGGCCTCCCCTAGCCTTCAGGCTAGGGCACCCCTAGGCTTTGGGCTAGGGCTCCCCTAGGCTAAGGCTAGGCCTCCCCTAGCCTTCAGGCTAGGGCACCCCTAGGCTTTGGGCTAGGGCTCCCCTAGGCTAAGGCTAGGCCTCCCCTAGCCTTCAGGCTAGGGCACCCCTAGGCTTTGGGCTAGGGCTCCCCTAGGCTAAGGCTAGGCCTCCCCTAGCCTTCAGGCTAGGGCACCCCTAGGCTTTGGGCTAGGGCTCCCCTAGGCTAAGGCTAGGCCTCCCCTAGCCTTCAGGCTAGGGCACCCCTAGGCTTTGGGCTAGGGCTCCCCTAGGCTAAGGCTAGGCCTCCCCTAGCCTTCAGGCTAGGGCACCCCTAGGCTTTGGGCTAGGGCTCCCCTAGGCTAAGGCTAGGCCTCCCCTAGCCTTCAGGCTAGGGCACCCCTAGGCTTTGGGCTAGGGCTCCCCTAGGCTAAGGCTAGGCCTCCCCTAGCCTTCAGGCTAGGGCACCCCTAGGCTTTGGGCTAGGGCTCCCCTAGGCTAAGGCTAGGCCTCCCCTAGCCTTCAGGCTAGGGCACCCCTAGGCTTTGGGCTAGGGCTCCCCTAGGCTAAGGCTAGGCCTCCCCTAGCCTTCAGGCTAGGGCACCCCTAGGCTTTGGGCTAGGGCTCCCCTAGGCTAAGGCTAGGCCTCCCCTAGCCTTCAGGCTAGGGCACCCCTAGGCTTTGGGCTAGGGCTCCCCTAGGCTAAGGCTAGGCCTCCCCTAGCCTTCAGGCTAGGGCACCCCTAGGCTTTGGGCTAGGGCTCCCCTAGGCTAAGGCTAGGCCTCCCCTAGCCTTCAGGCTAGGGCACCCCTAGGCTTTGGGCTAGGGCTCCCCTAGGCTAAGGCTAGGCCTCCCCTAGCCTTCAGGCTAGGGCACCCCTAGGCTTTGGGCTAGGGCTCCCCTAGGCTAAGGCTAGGCCTCCCCTAGCCTTCAGGCTAGGGCACCCCTAGGCTTTGGGCTAGGGCTCCCCTAGGCTAAGGCTAGGCCTCCCCTAGCCTTCAGGCTAGGGCACCCCTAGGCTTTGGGCTAGGGCTCCCCTAGGCTAAGGCTAGGCCTCCCCTAGCCTTCAGGCTAGGGCACCCCTAGGCTTTGGGCTAGGGCTCCCCTAGGCTAAGGCTAGGCCTCCCCTAGCCTTCAGGCTAGGGCACCCCTAGGCTTTGGGCTAGGGCTCCCCTAGGCTAAGGCTAGGCCTCCCCTAGCCTTCAGGCTAGGGCACCCCTAGGCTTTGGGCTAGGGCTCCCCTAGGCTAAGGCTAGGCCTCCCCTAGCCTTCAGGCTAGGGCACCCCTAGGCTTTGGGCTAGGGCTCCCCTAGGCTAAGGCTAGGCCTCCCCTAGCCTTCAGGCTAGGGCACCCCTAGGCTTTGGGCTAGGGCTCCCCTAGGCTAAGGCTAGGCCTCCCCTAGCCTTCAGGCTAGGGCACCCCTAGGCTTTGGGCTAGGGCTCCCCTAGGCTAAGGCTAGGCCTCCCCTAGCCTTCAGGCTAGGGCACCCCTAGGCTTTGGGCTAGGGCTCCCCTAGGCTAAGGCTAGGCCTCCCCTAGCCTTCAGGCTAGGGCACCCCTAGGCTTTGGGCTAGGGCTCCCCTAGGCTAAGGCTAGGCCTCCCCTAGCCTTCAGGCTAGGGCACCCCTAGGCTTTGGGCTAGGGCTCCCCTAGGCTAAGGCTAGGCCTCCCCTAGCCTTCAGGCTAGGGCACCCCTAGGCTTTGGGCTAGGGCTCCCCTAGGCTAAGGCTAGGCCTCCCCTAGCCTTCAGGCTAGGGCACCCCTAGGCTTTGGGCTAGGGCTCCCCTAGGCTAAGGCTAGGCCTCCCCTAGCCTTCAGGCTAGGGCACCCCTAGGCTTTGGGCTAGGGCTCCCCTAGGCTAAGGCTAGGCCTCCCCTAGCCTTCAGGCTAGGGCACCCCTAGGCTTTGGGCTAGGGCTCCCCTAGGCTAAGGCTAGGCCTCCCCTAGCCTTCAGGCTAGGGCACCCCTAGGCTTTGGGCTAGGGCTCCCCTAGGCTAAGGCTAGGCCTCCCCTAGCCTTCAGGCTAGGGCACCCCTAGGCTTTGGGCTAGGGCTCCCCTAGGCTAAGGCTAGGCCTCCCCTAGCCTTCAGGCTAGGGCACCCCTAGGCTTTGGGCTAGGGCTCCCCTAGGCTAAGGCTAGGCCTCCCCTAGCCTTCAGGCTAGGGCACCCCTAGGCTTTGGGCTAGGGCTCCCCTAGGCTAAGGCTAGGCCTCCCCTAGCCTTCAGGCTAGGGCACCCCTAGGCTTTGGGCTAGGGCTCCCCTAGGCTAAGGCTAGGCCTCCCCTAGCCTTCAGGCTAGGGCACCCCTAGGCTTTGGGCTAGGGCTCCCCTAGGCTAAGGCTAGGCCTCCCCTAGCCTTCAGGCTAGGGCACCCCTAGGCTTTGGGCTAGGGCTCCCCTAGGCTAAGGCTAGGCCTCCCCTAGCCTTCAGGCTAGGGCACCCCTAGGCTTTGGGCTAGGGCTCCCCTAGGCTAAGGCTAGGCCTCCCCTAGCCTTCAGGCTAGGGCACCCCTAGGCTTTGGGCTAGGGCTCCCCTAGGCTAAGGCTAGGCCTCCCCTAGCCTTCAGGCTAGGGCACCCCTAGGCTTTGGGCTAGGGCTCCCCTAGGCTAAGGCTAGGCCTCCCCTAGCCTTCAGGCTAGGGCACCCCTAGGCTTTGGGCTAGGGCTCCCCTAGGCTAAGGCTAGGCCTCCCCTAGCCTTCAGGCTAGGGCACCCCTAGGCTTTGGGCTAGGGCTCCCCTAGGCTAAGGCTAGGCCTCCCCTAGCCTTCAGGCTAGGGCACCCCTAGGCTTTGGGCTAGGGCTCCCCTAGGCTAAGGCTAGGCCTCCCCTAGCCTTCAGGCTAGGGCACCCCTAGGCTTTGGGCTAGGGCTCCCCTAGGCTAAGGCTAGGCCTCCCCTAGCCTTCAGGCTAGGGCACCCCTAGGCTTTGGGCTAGGGCTCCCCTAGGCTAAGGCTAGGCCTCCCCTAGCCTTCAGGCTAGGGCACCCCTAGGCTTTGGGCTAGGGCTCCCCTAGGCTAAGGCTAGGCCTCCCCTAGCCTTCAGGCTAGGGCACCCCTAGGCTTTGGGCTAGGGCTCCCCTAGGCTAAGGCTAGGCCTCCCCTAGCCTTCAGGCTAGGGCACCCCTAGGCTTTGGGCTAGGGCTCCCCTAGGCTAAGGCTAGGCCTCCCCTAGCCTTCAGGCTAGGGCACCCCTAGGCTTTGGGCTAGGGCTCCCCTAGGCTAAGGCTAGGCCTCCCCTAGCCTTCAGGCTAGGGCACCCCTAGGCTTTGGGCTAGGGCTCCCCTAGGCTAAGGCTAGGCCTCCCCTAGCCTTCAGGCTAGGGCACCCCTAGGCTTTGGGCTAGGGCTCCCCTAGGCTAAGGCTAGGCCTCCCCTAGCCTTCAGGCTAGGGCACCCCTAGGCTTTGGGCTAGGGCTCCCCTAGGCTAAGGCTAGGCCTCCCCTAGCCTTCAGGCTAGGGCACCCCTAGGCTTTGGGCTAGGGCTCCCCTAGGCTAAGGCTAGGCCTCCCCTAGCCTTCAGGCTAGGGCACCCCTAGGCTTTGGGCTAGGGCTCCCCTAGGCTAAGGCTAGGCCTCCCCTAGCCTTCAGGCTAGGGCACCCCTAGGCTTTGGGCTAGGGCTCCCCTAGGCTAAGGCTAGGCCTCCCCTAGCCTTCAGGCTAGGGCACCCCTAGGCTTTGGGCTAGGGCTCCCCTAGGCTAAGGCTAGGCCTCCCCTAGCCTTCAGGCTAGGGCACCCCTAGGCTTTGGGCTAGGGCTCCCCTAGGCTAAGGCTAGGCCTCCCCTAGCCTTCAGGCTAGGGCACCCCTAGGCTTTGGGCTAGGGCTCCCCTAGGCTAAGGCTAGGCCTCCCCTAGCCTTCAGGCTAGGGCACCCCTAGGCTTTGGGCTAGGGCTCCCCTAGGCTAAGGCTAGGCCTCCCCTAGCCTTCAGGCTAGGGCACCCCTAGGCTTTGGGCTAGGGCTCCCCTAGGCTAAGGCTAGGCCTCCCCTAGCCTTCAGGCTAGGGCACCCCTAGGCTTTGGGCTAGGGCTCCCCTAGGCTAAGGCTAGGCCTCCCCTAGCCTTCAGGCTAGGGCACCCCTAGGCTTTGGGCTAGGGCTCCCCTAGGCTAAGGCTAGGCCTCCCCTAGCCTTCAGGCTAGGGCACCCCTAGGCTTTGGGCTAGGGCTCCCCTAGGCTAAGGCTAGGCCTCCCCTAGCCTTCAGGCTAGGGCACCCCTAGGCTTTGGGCTAGGGCTCCCCTAGGCTAAGGCTAGGCCTCCCCTAGCCTTCAGGCTAGGGCACCCCTAGGCTTTGGGCTAGGGCTCCCCTAGGCTAAGGCTAGGCCTCCCCTAGCCTTCAGGCTAGGGCACCCCTAGGCTTTGGGCTAGGGCTCCCCTAGGCTAAGGCTAGGCCTCCCCTAGCCTTCAGGCTAGGGCACCCCTAGGCTTTGGGCTAGGGCTCCCCTAGGCTAAGGCTAGGCCTCCCCTAGCCTTCAGGCTAGGGCACCCCTAGGCTTTGGGCTAGGGCTCCCCTAGGCTAAGGCTAGGCCTCCCCTAGCCTTCAGGCTAGGGCACCCCTAGGCTTTGGGCTAGGGCTCCCCTAGGCTAAGGCTAGGCCTCCCCTAGCCTTCAGGCT
>NW_027457867.1:0-38102 GCF_050624435.1 Tenrec ecaudatus
GCTAAGGCTCGGGCTCCCCTAGCCTGCGGGCTAGGGCCCCCCTAGGCTTTAGGCTAGGGCTCCCCTAGGCTAAGGCTCGGGCTCCCCTAGCCTGCGGGCTAGGGCCCCCCTAGGCTTTAGGCTAGGGCTCCCCTAGGCTAAGGCTCGGGCTCCCCTAGCCTGCGGGCTAGGGCCCCCCTAGGCTTTAGGCTAGGGCTCCCCTAGGCTAAGGCTCGGGCTCCCCTAGCCTGCGGGCTAGGGCCCCCCTAGGCTTTAGGCTAGGGCTCCCCTAGGCTAAGGCTCGGGCTCCCCTAGCCTGCGGGCTAGGGCCCCCCTAGGCTTTAGGCTAGGGCTCCCCTAGGCTAAGGCTCGGGCTCCCCTAGCCTGCGGGCTAGGGCCCCCCTAGGCTTTAGGCTAGGGCTCCCCTAGGCTAAGGCTCGGGCTCCCCTAGCCTGCGGGCTAGGGCCCCCCTAGGCTTTAGGCTAGGGCTCCCCTAGGCTAAGGCTCGGGCTCCCCTAGCCTGCGGGCTAGGGCCCCCCTAGGCTTTAGGCTAGGGCTCCCCTAGGCTAAGGCTCGGGCTCCCCTAGCCTGCGGGCTAGGGCCCCCCTAGGCTTTAGGCTAGGGCTCCCCTAGGCTAAGGCTCGGGCTCCCCTAGCCTGCGGGCTAGGGCCCCCCTAGGCTTTAGGCTAGGGCTCCCCTAGGCTAAGGCTCGGGCTCCCCTAGCCTGCGGGCTAGGGCCCCCCTAGGCTTTAGGCTAGGGCTCCCCTAGGCTAAGGCTCGGGCTCCCCTAGCCTGCGGGCTAGGGCCCCCCTAGGCTTTAGGCTAGGGCTCCCCTAGGCTAAGGCTCGGGCTCCCCTAGCCTGCGGGCTAGGGCCCCCCTAGGCTTTAGGCTAGGGCTCCCCTAGGCTAAGGCTCGGGCTCCCCTAGCCTGCGGGCTAGGGCCCCCCTAGGCTTTAGGCTAGGGCTCCCCTAGGCTAAGGCTCGGGCTCCCCTAGCCTGCGGGCTAGGGCCCCCCTAGGCTTTAGGCTAGGGCTCCCCTAGGCTAAGGCTCGGGCTCCCCTAGCCTGCGGGCTAGGGCCCCCCTAGGCTTTAGGCTAGGGCTCCCCTAGGCTAAGGCTCGGGCTCCCCTAGCCTGCGGGCTAGGGCCCCCCTAGGCTTTAGGCTAGGGCTCCCCTAGGCTAAGGCTCGGGCTCCCCTAGCCTGCGGGCTAGGGCCCCCCTAGGCTTTAGGCTAGGGCTCCCCTAGGCTAAGGCTCGGGCTCCCCTAGCCTGCGGGCTAGGGCCCCCCTAGGCTTTAGGCTAGGGCTCCCCTAGGCTAAGGCTCGGGCTCCCCTAGCCTGCGGGCTAGGGCCCCCCTAGGCTTTAGGCTAGGGCTCCCCTAGGCTAAGGCTCGGGCTCCCCTAGCCTGCGGGCTAGGGCCCCCCTAGGCTTTAGGCTAGGGCTCCCCTAGGCTAAGGCTCGGGCTCCCCTAGCCTGCGGGCTAGGGCCCCCCTAGGCTTTAGGCTAGGGCTCCCCTAGGCTAAGGCTCGGGCTCCCCTAGCCTGCGGGCTAGGGCCCCCCTAGGCTTTAGGCTAGGGCTCCCCTAGGCTAAGGCTCGGGCTCCCCTAGCCTGCGGGCTAGGGCCCCCCTAGGCTTTAGGCTAGGGCTCCCCTAGGCTAAGGCTCGGGCTCCCCTAGCCTGCGGGCTAGGGCCCCCCTAGGCTTTAGGCTAGGGCTCCCCTAGGCTAAGGCTCGGGCTCCCCTAGCCTGCGGGCTAGGGCCCCCCTAGGCTTTAGGCTAGGGCTCCCCTAGGCTAAGGCTCGGGCTCCCCTAGCCTGCGGGCTAGGGCCCCCCTAGGCTTTAGGCTAGGGCTCCCCTAGGCTAAGGCTCGGGCTCCCCTAGCCTGCGGGCTAGGGCCCCCCTAGGCTTTAGGCTAGGGCTCCCCTGGGCTAAGGCTCGGGCTCCCCTAGCCTGCAGGCTAGGGCCCCCCTAGGCTTTAGGCTAGGGCTCCCCTAGGCTAAGGCTCGGGCTCCCCTAGCCTGCAGGCTAGGGCCCCCCTAGGCTTTAGGCTAGGGCTCCCCTAGGCTAAGGCTCGGGCTCCCCTAGCCTGCAGGCTAGGGCCCCCCTAGGCTTTAGGCTAGGGCTCCCCTAGGCTAAGGCTCGGGCTCCCCTAGCCTGCAGGCTAGGGCCCCCCTAGGCTTTAGGCTAGGGCTCCCCTAGGCTAAGGCTCGGGCTCCCCTAGCCTGCAGGCTAGGGCCCCCCTAGGCTTTAGGCTAGGGCTCCCCTAGGCTAAGGCTCGGGCTCCCCTAGCCTGCAGGCTAGGGCCCCCCTAGGCTTTAGGCTAGGGCTCCCCTAGGCTAAGGCTCGGGCTCCCCTAGCCTGCAGGCTAGGGCCCCCCTAGGCTTTAGGCTAGGGCTCCCCTAGGCTAAGGCTCGGGCTCCCCTAGCCTGCAGGCTAGGGCCCCCCTAGGCTTTAGGCTAGGGCTCCCCTAGGCTAAGGCTCGGGCTCCCCTAGCCTGCAGGCTAGGGCCCCCCTAGGCTTTAGGCTAGGGCTCCCCTAGGCTAAGGCTCGGGCTCCCCTAGCCTGCAGGCTAGGGCCCCCCTAGGCTTTAGGCTAGGGCTCCCCTAGGCTAAGGCTCGGGCTCCCCTAGCCTGCAGGCTAGGGCCCCCCTAGGCTTTAGGCTAGGGCTCCCCTAGGCTAAGGCTCGGGCTCCCTAGGCTAAGGCTCGGGCTCCCCTAGCCTGCAGGCTAGGGCCCCCCTAGGCTTTAGGCTAGGGCTCCCCTAGGCTAAGGCTCGGGCTCCCCTAGCCTGCAGGCTAGGGCCCCCCTAGGCTTTAGGCTAGGGCTCCCCTAGGCTAAGGCTTGGGCTCCCCTAGCCTGCAGGCTAGGGCCCCCCTAGGCTTTAGGCTAGGGCTCCCCTAGGCTAAGGCTCGGGCTCCCCTAGCCTGCAGGCTAGGGCCCCCCTAGGCTTTAGGCTAGGGCTCCCCTAGGCTAAGGCTCGGGCTCCCCTAGCCTGCAGGCTAGGGCCCCCCTAGGCTTTAGGCTAGGGCTCCCCTAGGCTAAGGCTCGGGCTCCCCTAGCCTGCAGGCTAGGGCCCCCCTAGGCTTTAGGCTAGGGCTCCCCTAGGCTAAGGCTCGGGCTCCCCTAGCCTGCAGGCTAGGGCCCCCCTAGGCTTTAGGCTAGGGCTCCCCTAGGCTAAGGCTCGGGCTCCCCTAGCCTGCAGGCTAGGGCCCCCCTAGGCTTTAGGCTAGGGCTCCCCTAGGCTAAGGCTCGGGCTCCCCTAGCCTGCAGGCTAGGGCCCCCCTAGGCTTTAGGCTAGGGCTCCCCTAGGCTAAGGCTCGGGCTCCCCTAGCCTGCAGGCTAGGGCCCCCCTAGGCTTTAGGCTAGGGCTCCCCTAGGCTAAGGCTCGGGCTCCCCTAGCCTGCAGGCTAGGGCCCCCCTAGGCTTTAGGCTAGGGCTCCCCTAGGCTAAGGCTCGGGCTCCACTAGCCTGCAGGCTAGGGCCCCCCTAGGCTTTAGGCTAGGGCTCCCCTAGGCTAAGGCTCGGGCTCCCCTAGCCTGCAGGCTAGGGCCCCCCTAGGCTTTAGGCTAGGGCTCCCCTAGGCTAAGGCTCGGGCTCCCCTAGCCTGCAGGCTAGGGCCCCCCTAGGCTTTAGGCTAGGGCTCCCCTAGGCTAAGGCTCGGGCTCCCCTAGCCTGCAGGCTAGGGCCCCCCTAGGCTTTAGGCTAGGGCTCCCCTAGGCTAAGGCTCGGGCTCCCCTAGCCTGCAGGCTAGGGCCCCCCTAGGCTTTAGGCTAGGGCTCCCCTAGGCTAAGGCTCGGGCTCCCCTAGCCTGCAGGCTAGGGCCCCCCTAGGCTTTAGGCTAGGGCTCCCCTAGGCTAAGGCTCGGGCTCCCCTAGCCTGCAGGCTAGGGCCCCCCTAGGCTTTAGGCTAGGGCTCCCCTAGGCTAAGGCTCGGGCTCCCCTAGCCTGCAGGCTAGGGCCCCCCTAGGCTTTAGGCTAGGGCTCCCCTAGGCTAAGGCTCGGGCTCCCCTAGCCTGCAGGCTAGGGCCCCCCTAGGCTTTAGGCTAGGGCTCCCCTAGGCTAAGGCTCGGGCTCCCCTAGCCTGCAGGCTAGGGCCCCCCTAGGCTTTAGGCTCCCCTAGGCTAAGGCTCGGGCTCCCCTAGCCTGCAGGCTAGGGCCCCCCTAGGCTTTAGGCTCCCCTAGGCTAAGGCTCGGGCTCCCCTAGCCTGCAGGCTAGGGCCCCCCTAGGCTTTAGGCTAGGGCTCCCCTAGGCTAAGGCTCGGGCTCCCCTAGCCTGCAGGCTAGGGCCCCCCTAGGCTTTAGGCTCCCCTAGGCTAAGGCTCGGGCTCCCCTAGCCTGCAGGCTAGGGCCCCCCTAGGCTTTAGGCTCCCCTAGGCTAAGGCTCGGGCTCCCCTAGCCTGCAGGCTAGGGCCCCCCCTAGGCTTTAGGCTCCCCTAGGCTAAGGCTCGGGCTCCCCTAGCCTGCAGGCTAGGGCACCCCTAGGCTTTAGGCTCCCCTAGGCTAAGGCTCGGGCTCCCCTAGCCTGCAGGCTAGGGCCCCCCTAGGCTTTAGGCTCCCCTAGGCTAAGGCTCGGGCTCCCCTAGCCTGCAGGCTAGGGCCCCCCTAGGCTTTAGGCTCCCCTAGGCTAAGGCTCGGGCTCCCCTAGCCTGCAGCCTAGGGCCCCCCTAGGCTTTAGGCTCCCCTAGGCTAAGGCTCGGGCTCCCCTAGCCTGCAGGCTAGGGCCCCCCTAGGCTTTAGGCTCCCCTAGGCTAAGGCTCGGGCTCCCCTAGCCTGCAGGCTAGGGCCCGCCTAGGCTTTAGGCTCCCCTAGGCTAAGGCTCGGGCTCCCCTAGCCTGCAGGCTAGGGCCCGCCTAGGCTTTAGGCTCCCCTAGGCTAAGGCTCGGGCTCCCCTAGCCTGCAGGCTAGGGGGGCCCGCCTAGGCTTTAGGCTCCCCTAGGCTAAGGCTCGGGCTCCCCTAGCCTGCAGGCTAGGGGGGCCCGCCTAGGCTTTAGGCTCCCCTAGGCTAAGGCTCGGGCTCCCCTAGCCTGCAGGCTAGGGGGGCCCGCCTAGGCTTTAGGTTCCCCTAGGCTAAGGCTCGGGCTCCCCTAACCTGCAGGCTAGGGGGGCCCGCCTAGGCTTTAGGCTCCCCTAGGCTAAGGCTCGGGCTCCCCTAGCCTGCAGGCTAGGGGGGCCCGCCTAGGCTTTAGGCTCCCCTAGGCTAAGGCTCGGGCCCCCTAGCCTGCAGGCTAGGGGGGCCCGCCTAGGCTTTAGGCTCCCCTAGGCTAAGGCTCGGGCTCCCCTAGCCTGCAGGCTAGGGGGCCCGCCTAGGCTTTAGGCTCCCCTAGGCTAAGGCTCGGGCTCCCCTAGCCTGCAGGCTAGGGGGGCCCGCCTAGGCTTTAGGCTCCCCTAGGCTAAGGCTCGGGCTCCCCTAGCCTGCAGGCTAGGGGGGCCCGCCTAGGCTTTAGGCTCCCCTAGGCTAAGGCTCGGGCTCCCCTAGCCTGCAGGCTAGGGGGGCCCGCCTAGGCTTTAGGCTCCCCTTGGCTAAGGCTCGGGCTCCCCTAGCCTGCAGGCTAGGGCCCCCCTAGGCTTCAGGCTAGGGCTCCCCAAGGCTAAGGCTCGGGCTCCCCTAGCCTGCAGGCTAGGGCCCCCCTAGGCTTTAGGCTAGGGCTCCCCTAGGCTAAGGCTCGGGCTCCCCTAGCCTGCAGGCTAGGGCCCCCCTAGGCTTTAGGCTAGGGCCCCCCTAGGCTTTAGGCTAGGGCTCCCCTAGGCTAAGGCTCGGGCTCCCCTAGCCTGCAGGCTAGGGCCCCCCTAGGCTTTAGGCTAGGGCTCCCCTAGGCTAAGGCTCGGGCTCCCCTAGCCTGCAGGCTAGGGCCCCCCTAGGCTTTAGGCTAGGGCTCCCCTAGGCTAAGGCTCGGGCTCCCCTAGCCTGCAGGCTAGGGCCCCCCTAGGCTTTAGGCTAGGGCTCCCCTAGGCTAAGGCTCGGGCTCCCCTAGCCTGCAGGCTAGGGCCCCCCTAGGCTTTAGGCTAGGGCTCCCCTAGGCTAAGGCTCGGGCTCCCCTAGCCTGCAGGCTAGGGCCCCCCTAGGCTTTAGGCTAGGGCTCCCCTAGGCTAAGGCTCGGGCTCCCCTAGCCTGCAGGCTAGGGCCCCCCTAGGCTTTAGGCTAGGGCTCCCCTAGGCTAAGGCTCGGGCTCCCCTAGCCTGCAGGCTAGGGCCCCCCTAGGCTTTAGGCTAGGGCTCCCCTAGGCTAAGGCTCGGGCTCCCCTAGCCTGCAGGCTAGGGCCCCCCTAGGCTTTAGGCTAGGGCTCCCCTAGGCTAAGGCTCGGGCTCCCCTAGCCTGCAGGCTAGGGCCCCCCTAGGCTTTAGGCTAGGGCTCCCCTAGGCTAAGGCTCGGGCTCCCCTAGCCTGCAGGCTTGGGCCCCCCTAGGCTTTAGGCTAGGGCTCCCCTAGGCTAAGGCTCGGGCTCCCCTAGCCTGCAGGCTAGGGCCCCCCTAGGCTTTAGGCTAGGGCTCCCCTAGGCTAAGGCTCGGGCTCCCCTAGCCTGCAGGCTAGGGCCCCCCTAGGCTTTAGGCTAGGGCTCCCCTAGGCTAAGGCTCGGGCTCCCCTAGCCTGCAGGCTAGGGCCCCCCTAGGCTTTAGGCTCCCCTAGGCTAAGGCTCGGGCTCCCCTAGCCTGCAGGCTAGGGCCCCCCTAGGCTTTAGGCTAGGGCTCCCCTAGGCTAAGGCTCGGGCTCCCCTAGCCTGCAGGCTAGGGCCCCCCTAGGCTTTAGGCTAGGGCTCCCCTAGGCTAAGGCTCGGGCTCCCCTAGCCTGCAGGCTAGGGCCCCCCTAGGCTTTAGGCTCCCCTAGGCTAAGGCTCGGGCTCCCCTAGCCTGCAGGCTAGGGCCCCCCTAGGCTTTAGGCTCCCCTAGGCTAAGGCTCGGGCTCCCCTAGCCTGCAGGCTAGGGCCCCCCTAGGCTTTAGGCTCCCCTAGGCTAAGGCTCGGGCTCCCCTAGCCTGCAGGCTAGGGCCCCCCTAGGCTTTAGGCTCCCCTAGGCTAAGGCTCGGGCTCCCCTAGCCTGCAGGCTAGGGCCCGCCTAGGCTTTAGGCTCCCCTAGGCTAAGGCTCGGGCTCCCCTAGCCTGCAGGCTAGGGGGGCCCGCCTAGGCTTTAGGCTCCCCTAGGCTAAGGCTCGGGCTCCCCTAGCCTGCAGGCTAGGGGGGCCCGCCTAGGCTTTAGGCTCCCCTAGGCTAAGGCTCGGGCTCCCCTAGCCTGCAGGCTAGGGGGCCCGCCTAGGCTTTAGGCTCCCCTAGGCTAAGGCTCGGGCTCCCCTAGCCTGCAGGCTAGGGGGGCCCGCCTAGGCTTTAGGCTCCCCTAGGCTAAGGCTCGGGCTCCCCTAGCCTGCAAGCTAGGGGGGCCCGCCTAGGCTTTAGGCTCCCCTAGGCTAAGGCTCGGGCTCCCCTAGCCTGCAGGCTAGGGGGGCCCGCCTAGGCTTTAGGCTCCCCTAGGCTAAGGCTCGGGCTCCCCTAGCCTGCAGGCTAGGGGGGCCCGCCTAGGCTTTAGGCTCCCCTAGGCTAAGGCTCGGGCTCCCCTAGCCTGCAGGCTAGGGGGGCCCGCCTAGGCTTTAGGCTCCCCTAGGCTAAGGCTCGGGCTCCCCTAGCCTGCGGGCTAGGGGGGCCCGCCTAGGCTTTAGGCTCCCCTAGGCTAAGGCTCGGGCTCTCCTAGCCTGCGGGCTAGGGGGGCCCGCCTAGGCTTTAGGCTCCCCTAGGCTAAGGCTCGGCTCCCCTAGCCTGCGGGCTAGGGGGGCCCGCCTAGGCTTTAGGCTCCCCTAGGCTAAGGCTCGGGCTCCCCTAGCCTGCGGGCTAGGGGGGCCCGCCTAGGCTTTAGGCTCCCCTAGGCTAAGGCTCGGGCTCCCCTAGCCTGCGGGCTAGGGGGGCCCGCCTAGGCTTTAGGCTCCCCTAGGCTAAGGCTCGGGCTCCCCTGGCCTGCGGGCTAGGGGGGCCCGCCGAGGCTTTAGGCTCCCCTAGGCTAAAGCTCGGGCTCCCCTAGCCTGCGGGCTAGGGGGGCACGCCGAGGCTTTAGGCTCCCCTAGGCTAAGGCTCGGGCTCCCCTAGCCTGCGGGCTAGGGGGGCACGCCGAGGCTTTAGGCTCCCCTAGGCTAAGGCTCGGGCTCCCCTAGCCTGCGGGCTAGGGGGCCCCGCCTAGGCTTTAGGCTCCCCTAGGCTAAGGCTCGGGCTCCCCTAGCCTGCGGGCTAGGGGGCCCCGCCTAGGCTTTAGGCTCCCCTAGGCTAAGGCTCGGGCTCCCCTAGCCTGCGGGCTAGGGAGCCCCGCCTAGGCTTTAGGCTCCCCTAGGCTAAGGCTCGGGCTCGCCTAGCCTGCGGGCTAGGGGGGCCCGCCTAGGCTTTAGGCTCCCCTAGGCTAAGGCTCGGGCTCGCCTAGCCTGCGGGCTAGGGGGGCCCGCCTAGGCTTTAGGCTCCCCTAGGCTAAGGCTCGGGCTCCCCTAGCCTGCGGGCTAGGGGGGCCCGCCTAGGCTTTAGGCTCCCCTAGGCTAAGGCTCGGGCTCCCCTAGCCTGCGGGCTAGGGGGGCCCGCCTAGGCTTTAGGCTCCCCTAGGCTAAGGCTCGGGCTCCCCTAGCCTGCGGGCTAGGGGGGCCCGCCTAGGCTTTAGGCTCCCCTAGGCTAAGGCTCGGGCTCCCCTAGCCTGCGGGCTAGGGGGGCCAGCCTAGGCTTTAGGCTCCCCTAGGCTAAGGCTCGGGCTCCCCTAGCCTGCGGGCTAGGGGGGCCCGCCTAGGCTTTAGGCTCCCCTAGGCTAAGGCTCGGGCTCCCCTAGCCTGCGGGCTAGGGGGGCCCGCCTAGGCTTTAGGCTCCCCTAGGCTAAGGCTCGGGCTCCCCTAGCCTGCGGGCTAGGCGGGCCCGCCTGGGCTTTAGGCTCCCCTAGGCTAAGGCTCGGGCTCCCCTAGCCTGCGGGCTAGGGGGGCCCGCCTGGGCTTTAGGCTCCCCTAGGCTAAGGCTCGGGCTCCCCTAGCCTGCGGGCTAGGCGGGCCCGCCTGGGCTTTAGGCTCCCCTAGGCTAAGGCTCGGGCTCCCCTAGCCTGCGGGCTAGGGGGGCCCGCCTAGGCTTTAGGCTCCCCTAGGCTAAGGCTCGGGCTCCCCTAGCCTGCGGGCTAGGGGGGCCCGCCTAGGCTTTAGGCTCCCCTAGGCTAAGGCTCGGGCTCCCCTAGCCTGCGGGCTAGGGGGGCCCGCCTAGGCTTTAGGCTCCCCTAGGCTAAGGCTCGGGCTCCCCTAGCCTGCGGGCTAGGGGGCCCGCCTAGGCTTTAGGCTCCCCTAGGCTAAGGCTCGGGCTCCCCTAGCCTGCGGGCTAGGGGGGCCCGCCTAGGCTTTAGGCTCCCCTAGGCTAAGGCTCGGGCTCTCCTAGCCTGCGGGCTAGGGGGGCCCGCCTAGGCTTTAGGCTCCCCTAGGCTAAGGCTCGGCTCCCCTAGCCTGCGGGCTAGGGGGGCCCGCCTAGGCTTTAGGCTCCCCTAGGCTTAGGCTCGGGCTCCCCTAGCCTGCGGGCTAGGGGGGCCCGCCTAGGCTTTAGGCTCCCCTAGGCTAAGGCTCGGGCTCCCCTAGCCTGCGGGCTAGGGGGGCCCGCCTAGGCTTTAGGCTCCCCTAGGCTAAGGCTCGGGCTCCCCTAGCCTGCGGGCTAGGGGGGCCCGCCGAGGCTTTAGGCTCCCCTAGGCTAAGGCTCGGGCTCCCCTAGCCTGCGGGCTAGGGGGGCCCGCCGAGGCTTTAGGCTCCCCTAGGCTAAGGCTCGGGCTCCCCTAGCCTGCGGGCTAGGGGGGCACGCCGAGGCTTTAGACTCCCCTAGGTTAAGGCTCGGGCTCCCCTAGCCTGCGGGCTAGGGGGGCACGCCGAGGCTTTAGGCTCCCCTAGGCTAAGGCTCGGGCTCCCCTAGCCTGCGGGCTAGGGGGCCCCGCCTAGGCTTTAGGCTCCCCTAGGCTAAGGCTCGGGCTCCCCTAGCCTGCGGGCTAGGGGGCCCCGCCTAGGCTTTAGGCTCCCCTAGGCTAAGGCTCGGGCTCCCCTAGCCTGCGGGCTAGGGAGCCCCGCCTAGGCTTTAGGCTCCCCTAGGCTAAGGCTCGGGCTCGCCTAGCCTGCGGGCTAGGGGGGCCCGCCTAGGCTTTAGGCTCCCCTAGGCTAAGGCTCGGGCTCGCCTAGCCTGCGGGCTAGGGGGGCCCGCCTAGGCTTTAGGCTCCCCTAGGCTAAGGCTCGGGCTCCCCTAGCCTGCGGGCTAGGGGGGCCCGCCTAGGCTTTAGGCTCCCCTAGGCTAAGGCTCGGGCTCCCCTAGCCTGCGGGCTAGGGGGGCCCGCCTAGGCTTTAGGCTCCCCTAGGCTAAGGCTCGGGCTCCCCTAGCCTGCGGGCTAGGGGGGCCCGCCTAGGCTTTAGGCTCCCCTAGGCTAAGGCTCGGGCTCCCCTAGCCTGCGGGCTAGGGGGGCCCGCCTGGGCTTTAGGCTCCCCTAGGCTAAGGCTCGGGCTCCCCTAGCCTGCGGGCTAGGCGGGCCCGCCTGGGCTTTAGGCTCCCCTAGGCTAAGGCTCGGGCTCCCCTAGCCTGCGGGCTAGGGGGGCCCGCCTGGGCTTTAGGCTCCCCTAGGCTAAGGCTCGGGCTCCCCTAGCCTGCGGGCTAGGGGGGCCCGCCTGGGCTTTAGGCTCCCCTAGGCTAAGGCTCGGGCTCCCCTAGCCTGCGGGCTAGGGGGGCCCGCCTGGGCTTTAGGCTCCCCTAGGCTAAGGCTCGGGCTCCCCTAGCCTGCGGGCTAGGGGGGCCCGCCTGGGCTTTAGGCTCCCCTAGGCTAAGGCTCGGGCTCCCCTAGCCTGCGGGCTAGGGGGGCCCGCCTGGGCTTTAGGCTCCCCTAGGCTAAGGCTCGGGCTCCCCTAGCCTGCGGGCTAGGGGGGCCCGCCTGGGCTTTAGGCTCCCCTAGGCTAAGGCTCGGGCTCCCCTAGCCTGCGGGCTAGGGGGGCCCGCCAGGGCTTTAGGCTCCCCTAGGCTAAGGCTCGGGCTCCCCTAGCCTGCGGGCTAGGGGGGCCCGCCTGGGCTTTAGGCTCCCCTAGGCTAAGGCTCGGGCTCCCCTAGCCTGCGGGCTAGGGGGGCCCGCCTGGGCTTTAGGCTCCCCTAGGCTAAGGCTCGGGCTCCCCTAGCCTGCGGGCTAGGGGGGCCCGCCTGGGCTTTAGGCTCCCCTAGGCTAAGGCTCGGGCTCCCCTAGCCTGCGGGCTAGGGGGGCCCGCCTGGGCTTTAGGCTCCCCTAGGCTAAGGCTCGGGCTCCCCTAGCCTGCGGGCTAGGGGGGCCCGCCTGGGCTTTAGGCTCCCCTAGGCTAAGGCTCGGGCTCCCCTAGCCTGCGGGCTAGGGGGGCCCGCCTGGGCTTTAGGCTCCCCTAGGCTAAGGCTCGGGCTCCCCTAGCCTGCGGGCTAGGGGGGCCCGCCTGGGCTTTAGGCTCCCCTAGGCTAAGGCTCGGGCTCCCCTAGCCTGCGGGCTAGGGGGGCCCGCCTGGGCTTTAGGCTCCCCTAGGCTAAGGCTCGGGCTCCCCTAGCCTGCGGGCTAGGGGGGCCCGCCTGGGCTTTAGGCTCCCCTAGGCTAAGGCTCGGGCTCCCCTAGCCTGCGGGCTAGGGGGGCCCGCCTGGGCTTTAGGCTCCCCTAGGCTAAGGCTCGGGCTCCCCTAGCCTGCGGGCTAGGGGGGCCCGCCTGGGCTTTAGGCTCCCCTAGGCTAAGGCTCGGGCTCCCCTAGCCTGCGGGCTAGGGGGGCCCGCCTGGGCTTTAGGCTCCCCTAGGCTAAGGCTCGGGCTCCCCTAGCCTGCGGGCTAGGGGGGCCCGCCTGGGCTTTAGGCTCCCCTAGGCTAAGGCTCGGGCTCCCCTAGCCTGCGGGCTAGGGGGGCCCGCCTGGGCTTTAGGCTCCCCTAGGCTAAGGCTCGGGCTCCCCTAGCCTGCGGGCTAGGGAGCCCCGCCTGGGCTTTAGGCTCCCCTAGGCTAAGGCTCGGGCTCGCCTAGCCTGCGGGCTAGGGGGGCCCGCCTAGGCTTTAGGCTCCCCTAGGCTAAGGCTCGGGCTCGCCTAGCCTGCGGGCTAGGGGGGCCCGCCTAGGCTTTAGGCTCCCCTAGGCTAAGGCTCGGGCTCCCCTAGCCTGCGGGCTAGGGGGGCCCGCCTAGGCTTTAGGCTCCCCTAGGCTAAGGCTCGGGCTCCCCTAGCCTGCGGGCTAGGGGGGCCCGCCTAGGCTTTAGGCTCCCCTAGGCTAAGGCTCGGGCTCCCCTAGCCTGCGGGCTAGGGGGGCCCGCCTAGGCTTTAGGCTCCCCTAGGCTAAGGCTCGGGCTCCCCTAGCCTGCGGGCTAGGGGGGCCCGCCTAGGCTTTAGGCTCCCCTAGGCTAAGGCTCGGGCTCCCCTAGCCTGCGGGCTAGGGGGGCCCGCCTAGGCTTTAGGCTCCCCTAGGCTAAGGCTCGGGCTCCCCTAGCCTGCGGGCTAGGCGGGCCCGCCTGGGCTTTAGGCTCCCCTAGGCTAAGGCTCGGGCTCCCCTAGCCTGCGGGCTAGGGGGGCCCGCCTGGGCTTTAGGCTCCCCTAGGCTAAGGCTCGGGCTCCCCTAGCCTGCGGGCTAGGGGGGCCCGCCTGGGCTTTAGGCTCCCCTAGGCTAAGGCTCGGGCTCCCCTAGCCTGCGGGCTAGGGGGGCCCGCCTGGGCTTTAGGCTCCCCTAGGCTAAGGCTCGGGCTCCCCTAGCCTGCGGGCTAGGGGGGCCCGCCTGGGCTTTAGGCTCCCCTAGGCTAAGGCTCGGGCTCCCCTAGCCTGCGGGCTAGGGGGGCCCGCCTGGGCTTTAGGCTCCCCTAGGCTAAGGCTCGGGCTCCCCTAGCCTGCGGGCTAGGGGGGCCCGCCTGGGCTTTAGGCTCCCCTAGGCTAAGGCTCGGGCTCCCCTAGCCTGCGGGCTAGGGGGGCCCGCCTAGGCTTTAGGCTCCCCTAGGCTAAGGCTCGGGCTCCCCTAGCCTGCGGGCTAGGGGGGCCCGCCTAGGCTTTAGGCTCCCCTAGGCTAAGGCTCGGGCTCCCCTAGCCTGCGGGCTAGGGGGGCCCGCCTAGGCTTTAGGCTCCCCTAGGCTAAGGCTCGGGCTCCCCTAGCCTGCGGGCTAGGCGGGCCCGCCTGGGCTTTAGGCTCCCCTAGGCTAAGGCTCGGGCTCCCCTAGCCTGCGGGCTAGGGGGGCCCGCCTGGGCTTTAGGCTCCCCTAGGCTAAGGCTCGGGCTCCCCTAGCCTGCGGGCTAGGGGGGCCCGCCTGGGCTTTAGGCTCCCCTAGGCTAAGGCTCGGGCTCCCCTAGCCTGCGGGCTAGGGGGGCCCGCCTGGGCTTTAGGCTCCCCTAGGCTAAGGCTCGGGCTCCCCTAGCCTGCGGGCTAGGGGGGCCCGCCTGGGCTTTAGGCTCCCCTAGGCTAAGGCTCGGGCTCCCCTAGCCTGCGGGCTAGGGGGGCCCGCCTGGGCTTTAGGCTCCCCTAGGCTAAGGCTCGGGCTCCCCTAGCCTGCGGGCTAGGGGGGCCCGCCTAGGCTTTAGGCTCCCCTAGGCTAAGGCTCGGGCTCCCCTAGCCTGCGGGCTACGGGGGCCCGCCTAGGCTTTAGGCTCCCCTAGGCTAAGGCTCGGGCTCCCCTAGCCTGCGGGCTAGGGGGGCCCGCCTAGGCTTTAGGCTCCCCTAGGCTAAGGCTCGGGCTCCCCTAGCCTGCGGGCTAGGGGGGCCCGCCTAGGCTTTAGGCTCCCCTAGGCTAAGGCTCGGGCTCCCCTAGCCTGCGGGCTAGGGGGGCCCGCCTAGGCTTTAGGCTCCCCTAGGCTAAGGCTCGGGCTCTCCTAGCCTGCGGGCTAGGGGGGCCCGCCTAGGCTTTAGGCTCCCCTAGGCTAAGGCTCGGCTCCCCTAGCCTGCGGGCTAGGGGGGCCCGCCTAGGCTTTAGGCTCCCCTAGGCTTAGGCTCGGGCTCCCCTAGCCTGCGGGCTAGGGGGGCCCGCCTAGGCTTTAGGCTCCCCTAGGCTAAGGCTCGGGCTCCCCTAGCCTGCGGGCTAGGGGGGCCCGCCTAGGCTTTAGGCTCCCCTAGGCTAAGGCTCGGGCTCCCCTAGCCTGCGGGCTAGGGGGGCCCGCCGAGGCTTTAGGCTCCCCTAGGCTAAGGCTCGGGCTCCCCTAGCCTGCGGGCTAGGGGGGCCCGCCGAGGCTTTAGGCTCCCCTAGGCTAAGGCTCGGGCTCCCCTAGCCTGCGGGCTAGGGGGGCACGCCGAGGCTTTAGACTCCCCTAGGTTAAGGCTCGGGCTCCCCTAGCCTGCGGGCTAGGGGGGCACGCCGAGGCTTTAGGCTCCCCTAGGCTAAGGCTCGGGCTCCCCTAGCCTGCGGGCTAGGGGGCCCCGCCTAGGCTTTAGGCTCCCCTAGGCTAAGGCTCGGGCTCCCCTAGCCTGCGGGCTAGGGGGCCCCGCCTAGGCTTTAGGCTCCCCTAGGCTAAGGCTCGGGCTCCCCTAGCCTGCGGGCTAGGGAGCCCCGCCTAGGCTTTAGGCTCCCCTAGGCTAAGGCTCGGGCTCGCCTAGCCTGCGGGCTAGGGGGGCCCGCCTAGGCTTTAGGCTCCCCTAGGCTAAGGCTCGGGCTCGCCTAGCCTGCGGGCTAGGGGGGCCCGCCTAGGCTTTAGGCTCCCCTAGGCTAAGGCTCGGGCTCCCCTAGCCTGCGGGCTAGGGGGGCCCGCCTAGGCTTTAGGCTCCCCTAGGCTAAGGCTCGGGCTCCCCTAGCCTGCGGGCTAGGGGGGCCCGCCTAGGCTTTAGGCTCCCCTAGGCTAAGGCTCGGGCTCCCCTAGCCTGCGGGCTAGGGGGGCCCGCCTAGGCTTTAGGCTCCCCTAGGCTAAGGCTCGGGCTCCCCTAGCCTGCGGGCTAGGGGGGCCCGCCTAGGCTTTAGGCTCCCCTAGGCTAAGGCTCGGGCTCCCCTAGCCTGCGGGCTAGGGGGGCCCGCCTGGGCTTTAGGCTCCCCTAGGCTAAGGCTCGGGCTCCCCTAGCCTGCGGGCTAGGGGGGCCCGCCTGGGCTTTAGGCTCCCCTAGGCTAAGGCTCGGGCTCCCCTAGCCTGCGGGCTAGGCGGGCCCGCCTGGGCTTTAGGCTCCCCTAGGCTAAGGCTCGGGCTCCCCTAGCCTGCGGGCTAGGGGGGCCCGCCTGGGCTTTAGGCTCCCCTAGGCTAAGGCTCGGGCTCCCCTAGCCTGCGGGCTAGGGGGGCCCGCCTGGGCTTTAGGCTCCCCTAGGCTAAGGCTCGGGCTCCCCTAGCCTGCGGGCTAGGGGGGCCCGCCTGGGCTTTAGGCTCCCCTAGGCTAAGGCTCGGGCTCCCCTAGCCTGCGGGCTAGGGGGGCCCGCCTGGGCTTTAGGCTCCCCTAGGCTAAGGCTCGGGCTCCCCTAGCCTGCGGGCTAGGGGGGCCCGCCTGGGCTTTAGGCTCCCCTAGGCTAAGGCTCGGGCTCCCCTAGCCTGCGGGCTAGGGGGGCCCGCCTGGGCTTTAGGCTCCCCTAGGCTAAGGCTCGGGCTCCCCTAGCCTGCGGGCTAGGGGGGCCCGCCTGGGCTTTAGGCTCCCCTAGGCTAAGGCTCGGGCTCCCCTAGCCTGCGGGCTAGGGGGGCCCGCCTGGGCTTTAGGCTCCCCTAGGCTAAGGCTCGGGCTCCCCTAGCCTGCGGGCTAGGGGGGCCCGCCTGGGCTTTAGGCTCCCCTAGGCTAAGGCTCGGGCTCCCCTAGCCTGCGGGCTAGGGGGGCCCGCCTGGGCTTTAGGCTCCCCTAGGCTAAGGCTCGGGCTCCCCTAGCCTGCGGGCTAGGGGGGCCCGCCTGGGCTTTAGGCTCCCCTAGGCTAAGGCTCGGGCTCCCCTAGCCTGCGGGCTAGGGAGCCCCGCCTGGGCTTTAGGCTCCCCTAGGCTAAGGCTCGGGCTCGCCTAGCCTGCGGGCTAGGGGGGCCCGCCTAGGCTTTAGGCTCCCCTAGGCTAAGGCTCGGGCTCGCCTAGCCTGCGGGCTAGGGGGGCCCGCCTAGGCTTTAGGCTCCCCTAGGCTAAGGCTCGGGCTCCCCTAGCCTGCGGGCTAGGGGGGCCCGCCTAGGCTTTAGGCTCCCCTAGGCTAAGGCTCGGGCTCCCCTAGCCTGCGGGCTAGGGGGGCCCGCCTAGGCTTTAGGCTCCCCTAGGCTAAGGCTCGGGCTCCCCTAGCCTGCGGGCTAGGGGGGCCCGCCTAGGCTTTAGGCTCCCCTAGGCTAAGGCTCGGGCTCCCCTAGCCTGCGGGCTAGGGGGGCCCGCCTAGGCTTTAGGCTCCCCTAGGCTAAGGCTCGGGCTCCCCTAGCCTGCGGGCTAGGGGGGCCCGCCTAGGCTTTAGGCTCCCCTAGGCTAAGGCTCGGGCTCCCCTAGCCTGCGGGCTAGGCGGGCCCGCCTGGGCTTTAGGCTCCCCTAGGCTAAGGCTCGGGCTCCCCTAGCCTGCGGGCTAGGGGGGCCCGCCTGGGCTTTAGGCTCCCCTAGGCTAAGGCTCGGGCTCCCCTAGCCTGCGGGCTAGGGGGGCCCGCCTGGGCTTTAGGCTCCCCTAGGCTAAGGCTCGGGCTCCCCTAGCCTGCGGGCTAGGGGGGCCCGCCTGGGCTTTAGGCTCCCCTAGGCTAAGGCTCGGGCTCCCCTAGCCTGCGGGCTAGGGGGGCCCGCCTGGGCTTTAGGCTCCCCTAGGCTAAGGCTCGGGCTCCCCTAGCCTGCGGGCTAGGGGGGCCCGCCTGGGCTTTAGGCTCCCCTAGGCTAAGGCTCGGGCTCCCCTAGCCTGCGGGCTAGGGGGGCCCGCCTGGGCTTTAGGCTCCCCTAGGCTAAGGCTCGGGCTCCCCTAGCCTGCGGGCTAGGGGGGCCCGCCTAGGCTTTAGGCTCCCCTAGGCTAAGGCTCGGGCTCCCCTAGCCTGCGGGCTAGGGGGGCCCGCCTAGGCTTTAGGCTCCCCTAGGCTAAGGCTCGGGCTCCCCTAGCCTGCGGGCTAGGGGGGCCCGCCTAGGCTTTAGGCTCCCCTAGGCTAAGGCTCGGGCTCCCCTAGCCTGCGGGCTAGGCGGGCCCGCCTGGGCTTTAGGCTCCCCTAGGCTAAGGCTCGGGCTCCCCTAGCCTGCGGGCTAGGGGGGCCCGCCTGGGCTTTAGGCTCCCCTAGGCTAAGGCTCGGGCTCCCCTAGCCTGCGGGCTAGGGGGGCCCGCCTGGGCTTTAGGCTCCCCTAGGCTAAGGCTCGGGCTCCCCTAGCCTGCGGGCTAGGGGGGCCCGCCTGGGCTTTAGGCTCCCCTAGGCTAAGGCTCGGGCTCCCCTAGCCTGCGGGCTACGGGGGCCCGCCTGGGCTTTAGGCTCCCCTAGGCTAAGGCTCGGGCTCCCCTAGCCTGCGGGCTAGGGGGGCCCGCCTGGGCTTTAGGCTCCCCTAGGCTAAGGCTCGGGCTCCCCTAGCCTGCGGGCTAGGGGGGCCCGCCTAGGCTTTAGGCTCCCCTAGGCTAAGGCTCGGGCTCCCCTAGCCTGCGGGCTACGGGGGCCCGCCTAGGCTTTAGGCTCCCCTAGGCTAAGGCTCGGGCTCCCCTAGCCTGCGGGCTAGGGGGGCCCGCCTAGGCTTTAGGCTCCCCTAGGCTAAGGCTCGGGCTCCCCTAGCCTGCGGGCTAGGGGGGCCCGCCTAGGCTTTAGGCTCCCCTAGGCTAAGGCTCGGGCTCCCCTAGCCTGCGGGCTAGGGGGGCCCGCCTAGGCTTTAGGCTCCCCTAGGCTAAGGCTCGGGCTCTCCTAGCCTGCGGGCTAGGGGGGCCCGCCTAGGCTTTAGGCTCCCCTAGGCTAAGGCTCGGCTCCCCTAGCCTGCGGGCTAGGGGGGCCCGCCTAGGCTTTAGGCTCCCCTAGGCTTAGGCTCGGGCTCCCCTAGCCTGCGGGCTAGGGGGGCCCGCCTAGGCTTTAGGCTCCCCTAGGCTAAGGCTCGGGCTCCCCTAGCCTGCGGGCTAGGGGGGCCCGCCTAGGCTTTAGGCTCCCCTAGGCTAAGGCTCGGGCTCCCCTAGCCTGCGGGCTAGGGGGGCCCGCCGAGGCTTTAGGCTCCCCTAGGCTAAGGCTCGGGCTCCCCTAGCCTGCGGGCTAGGGGGGCCCGCCGAGGCTTTAGGCTCCCCTAGGCTAAGGCTCGGGCTCCCCTAGCCTGCGGGCTAGGGGGGCACGCCGAGGCTTTAGACTCCCCTAGGTTAAGGCTCGGGCTCCCCTAGCCTGCGGGCTAGGGGGGCACGCCGAGGCTTTAGGCTCCCCTAGGCTAAGGCTCGGGCTCCCCTAGCCTGCGGGCTAGGGGGCCCCGCCTAGGCTTTAGGCTCCCCTAGGCTAAGGCTCGGGCTCCCCTAGCCTGCGGGCTAGGGGGCCCCGCCTAGGCTTTAGGCTCCCCTAGGCTAAGGCTCGGGCTCCCCTAGCCTGCGGGCTAGGGAGCCCCGCCTAGGCTTTAGGCTCCCCTAGGCTAAGGCTCGGGCTCGCCTAGCCTGCGGGCTAGGGGGGCCCGCCTAGGCTTTAGGCTCCCCTAGGCTAAGGCTCGGGCTCGCCTAGCCTGCGGGCTAGGGGGGCCCGCCTAGGCTTTAGGCTCCCCTAGGCTAAGGCTCGGGCTCCCCTAGCCTGCGGGCTAGGGGGGCCCGCCTAGGCTTTAGGCTCCCCTAGGCTAAGGCTCGGGCTCCCCTAGCCTGCGGGCTAGGGGGGCCCGCCTAGGCTTTAGGCTCCCCTAGGCTAAGGCTCGGGCTCCCCTAGCCTGCGGGCTAGGGGGGCCCGCCTAGGCTTTAGGCTCCCCTAGGCTAAGGCTCGGGCTCCCCTAGCCTGCGGGCTAGGGGGGCCCGCCTAGGCTTTAGGCTCCCCTAGGCTAAGGCTCGGGCTCCCCTAGCCTGCGGGCTAGGGGGGCCCGCCTGGGCTTTAGGCTCCCCTAGGCTAAGGCTCGGGCTCCCCTAGCCTGCGGGCTAGGGGGGCCCGCCTGGGCTTTAGGCTCCCCTAGGCTAAGGCTCGGGCTCCCCTAGCCTGCGGGCTAGGCGGGCCCGCCTGGGCTTTAGGCTCCCCTAGGCTAAGGCTCGGGCTCCCCTAGCCTGCGGGCTAGGGGGGCCCGCCTGGGCTTTAGGCTCCCCTAGGCTAAGGCTCGGGCTCCCCTAGCCTGCGGGCTAGGGGGGCCCGCCTGGGCTTTAGGCTCCCCTAGGCTAAGGCTCGGGCTCCCCTAGCCTGCGGGCTAGGGGGGCCCGCCTGGGCTTTAGGCTCCCCTAGGCTAAGGCTCGGGCTCCCCTAGCCTGCGGGCTAGGGGGGCCCGCCTGGGCTTTAGGCTCCCCTAGGCTAAGGCTCGGGCTCCCCTAGCCTGCGGGCTAGGGGGGCCCGCCTGGGCTTTAGGCTCCCCTAGGCTAAGGCTCGGGCTCCCCTAGCCTGCGGGCTAGGGGGGCCCGCCTGGGCTTTAGGCTCCCCTAGGCTAAGGCTCGGGCTCCCCTAGCCTGCGGGCTAGGGGGGCCCGCCAGGGCTTTAGGCTCCCCTAGGCTAAGGCTCGGGCTCCCCTAGCCTGCGGGCTAGGGGGGCCCGCCTGGGCTTTAGGCTCCCCTAGGCTAAGGCTCGGGCTCCCCTAGCCTGCGGGCTAGGGGGGCCCGCCTGGGCTTTAGGCTCCCCTAGGCTAAGGCTCGGGCTCCCCTAGCCTGCGGGCTAGGGGGGCCCGCCTGGGCTTTAGGCTCCCCTAGGCTAAGGCTCGGGCTCCCCTAGCCTGCGGGCTAGGGGGGCCCGCCTGGGCTTTAGGCTCCCCTAGGCTAAGGCTCGGGCTCCCCTAGCCTGCGGGCTAGGGGGGCCCGCCTGGGCTTTAGGCTCCCCTAGGCTAAGGCTCGGGCTCCCCTAGCCTGCGGGCTAGGGGGGCCCGCCTGGGCTTTAGGCTCCCCTAGGCTAAGGCTCGGGCTCCCCTAGCCTGCGGGCTAGGGGGGCCCGCCTGGGCTTTAGGCTCCCCTAGGCTAAGGCTCGGGCTCCCCTAGCCTGCGGGCTAGGGGGGCCCGCCTGGGCTTTAGGCTCCCCTAGGCTAAGGCTCGGGCTCCCCTAGCCTGCGGGCTAGGGGGGCCCGCCTGGGCTTTAGGCTCCCCTAGGCTAAGGCTCGGGCTCCCCTAGCCTGCGGGCTAGGGGGGCCCGCCTGGGCTTTAGGCTCCCCTAGGCTAAGGCTCGGGCTCCCCTAGCCTGCGGGCTAGGGGGGCCCGCCTGGGCTTTAGGCTCCCCTAGGCTAAGGCTCGGGCTCCCCTAGCCTGCGGGCTAGGGAGCCCCGCCTGGGCTTTAGGCTCCCCTAGGCTAAGGCTCGGGCTCGCCTAGCCTGCGGGCTAGGGGGGCCCGCCTAGGCTTTAGGCTCCCCTAGGCTAAGGCTCGGGCTCGCCTAGCCTGCGGGCTAGGGGGGCCCGCCTAGGCTTTAGGCTCCCCTAGGCTAAGGCTCGGGCTCCCCTAGCCTGCGGGCTAGGGGGGCCCGCCTAGGCTTTAGGCTCCCCTAGGCTAAGGCTCGGGCTCCCCTAGCCTGCGGGCTAGGGGGGCCCGCCTAGGCTTTAGGCTCCCCTAGGCTAAGGCTCGGGCTCCCCTAGCCTGCGGGCTAGGGGGGCCCGCCTAGGCTTTAGGCTCCCCTAGGCTAAGGCTCGGGCTCCCCTAGCCTGCGGGCTAGGGGGGCCCGCCTAGGCTTTAGGCTCCCCTAGGCTAAGGCTCGGGCTCCCCTAGCCTGCGGGCTAGGGGGGCCCGCCTAGGCTTTAGGCTCCCCTAGGCTAAGGCTCGGGCTCCCCTAGCCTGCGGGCTAGGCGGGCCCGCCTGGGCTTTAGGCTCCCCTAGGCTAAGGCTCGGGCTCCCCTAGCCTGCGGGCTAGGGGGGCCCGCCTGGGCTTTAGGCTCCCCTAGGCTAAGGCTCGGGCTCCCCTAGCCTGCGGGCTAGGGGGGCCCGCCTGGGCTTTAGGCTCCCCTAGGCTAAGGCTCGGGCTCCCCTAGCCTGCGGGCTAGGGGGGCCCGCCTGGGCTTTAGGCTCCCCTAGGCTAAGGCTCGGGCTCCCCTAGCCTGCGGGCTAGGGGGGCCCGCCTGGGCTTTAGGCTCCCCTAGGCTAAGGCTCGGGCTCCCCTAGCCTGCGGGCTAGGGGGGCCCGCCTGGGCTTTAGGCTCCCCTAGGCTAAGGCTCGGGCTCCCCTAGCCTGCGGGCTAGGGGGGCCCGCCTGGGCTTTAGGCTCCCCTAGGCTAAGGCTCGGGCTCCCCTAGCCTGCGGGCTAGGGGGGCCCGCCAGGGCTTTAGGCTCCCCTAGGCTAAGGCTCGGGCTCCCCTAGCCTGCGGGCTAGGGGGGCCCGCCTGGGCTTTAGGCTCCCCTAGGCTAAGGCTCGGGCTCCCCTAGCCTGCGGGCTAGGGGGGCCCGCCTGGGCTTTAGGCTCCCCTAGGCTAAGGCTCGGGCTCCCCTAGCCTGCGGGCTAGGGGGGCCCGCCTGGGCTTTAGGCTCCCCTAGGCTAAGGCTCGGGCTCCCCTAGCCTGCGGGCTAGGGGGGCCCGCCTGGGCTTTAGGCTCCCCTAGGCTAAGGCTCGGGCTCCCCTAGCCTGCGGGCTAGGGGGGCCCGCCGAGGCTTTAGGCTCCCCTAGGCTAAGGCTCGGGCTCCCCTAGCCTGCGGGCTAGGGGGGCCCGCCGAGGCTTTAGGCTCCCCTAGGCTAAGGCTCGGGCTCCCCTAGCCTGCGGGCTAGGGGGGCACGCCGAGGCTTTAGACTCCCCTAGGCTAAGGCTCGGGCTCCCCTAGCCTGCGGGCTAGGGGGGCACGCCGAGGCTTTAGGCTCCCCTAGGCTAAGGCTCGGGCTCCCCTAGCCTGCGGGCTAGGGGGCCCCGCCTAGGCTTTAGGCTCCCCTAGGCTAAGGCTCGGGCTCCCCTAGCCTGCGGGCTAGGGGGCCCCGCCTAGGCTTTAGGCTCCCCTAGGCTAAGGCTCGGGCTCCCCTAGCCTGCGGGCTAGGGAGCCCCGCCTAGGCTTTAGGCTCCCCTAGGCTAAGGCTCGGGCTCGCCTAGCCTGCGGGCTAGGGGGGCCCGCCTAGGCTTTAGGCTCCCCTAGGCTAAGGCTCGGGCTCGCCTAGCCTGCGGGCTAGGGGGGCCCGCCTAGGCTTTAGGCTCCCCTAGGCTAAGGCTCGGGCTCCCCTAGCCTGCGGGCTAGGGGGGCCCGCCTAGGCTTTAGGCTCCCCTAGGCTAAGGCTCGGGCTCCCCTAGCCTGCGGGCTAGGGGGGCCCGCCTAGGCTTTAGGCTCCCCTAGGCTAAGGCTCGGGCTCCCCTAGCCTGCGGGCTAGGGGGGCCCGCCTAGGCTTTAGGCTCCCCTAGGCTAAGGCACGGGCTCCCCTAGCCTGCGGGCTAGGGGGGCCCGCCTAGGCTTTAGGCTCCCCTAGGCTAAGGCTCGGGCTCCGCTAGCCTGCGGGCTAGGGGGGCCCGCCTAGGCTTTAGGCTCCCCTAGGCTAAGGCTCGGGCTCCCCTAGCCTGCGGGCTAGGCGGGCCCGCCTGGGCTTTAGGCTCCCCTAGGCTAAGGCTCGGGCTCCCCTAGCCTGCGGGCTAGGGGGGCCCGCCTGGGCTTTAGGCTCCCCTAGGCTAAGGCTCGGGCTCCCCTAGCCTGCGGGCTAGGGGGGCCCGCCTGGGCTTTAGGCTCCCCTAGGCTAAGGCTCGGGCTCCCCTAGCCTGCGGGCTAGGGGGGCCCGCCTGGGCTTTAGGCTCCCCTAGGCTAAGGCTCGGGCTCCCCTAGCCTGCGGGCTAGGGGGGCCCGCCTGGGCTTTAGGCTCCCCTAGGCTAAGGCTCGGGCTCCCCTAGCCTGCGGGCTAGGGGGGCCCGCCTGGGCTTTAGGCTCCCCTAGGCTAAGGCTCGGGCTCCCCTAGCCTGCGGGCTAGGGGGGCCCGCCTGGGCTTTAGGCTCCCCTAGGCTAAGGCTCGGGCTCCCCTAGCCTGCGGGCTAGGGGGGCCCGCCTGGGCTTTAGGCTCCCCTAGGCTAAGGCTCGGGCTCCCCTAGCCTGCGGGCTAGGGGGGCCCGCCTGGGCTTTAGGCTCCCCTAGGCTAAGGCTCGGGCTCCCCTAGCCTGCGGGCTAGGGGGGCCCGCCTGGGCTTTAGGCTCCCCTAGGCTAAGGCTCGGGCTCCCCTAGCCTGCGGGCTAGGGGGGCCCGCCAGGGCTTTAGGCTCCCCTAGGCTAAGGCTCGGGCTCCCCTAGCCTGCGGGCTAGGGGGGCCCGCCTGGGCTTTAGGCTCCCCTAGGCTAAGGCTCGGGCTCCCCTAGCCTGCGGGCTAGGGGGGCCCGCCTGGGCTTTAGGCTCCCCTAGGCTAAGGCTCGGGCTCCCCTAGCCTGCGGGCTAGGGGGGCCCGCCTGGGCTTTAGGCTCCCCTAGGCTAAGGCTCGGGCTCCCCTAGCCTGCGGGCTAGGGGGGCCCGCCTGGGCTTTAGGCTCCCCTAGGCTAAGGCTCGGGCTCCCCTAGCCTGCGGGCTAGGGGGGCACGCCGAGGCTTTAGACTCCCCTAGGCTAAGGCTCGGGCTCCCCTAGCCTGCGGGCTAGGGGGGCACGCCGAGGCTTTAGGCTCCCCTAGGCTAAGGCTCGGGCTCCCCTAGCCTGCGGGCTAGGGGGCCCCGCCTAGGCTTTAGGCTCCCCTAGGCTAAGGCTCGGGCTCCCCTAGCCTGCGGGCTAGGGGGCCCCGCCTAGGCTTTAGGCTCCCCTAGGCTAAGGCTCGGGCTCCCCTAGCCTGCGGGCTAGGGAGCCCCGCCTAGGCTTTAGGCTCCCCTAGGCTAAGGCTCGGGCTCGCCTAGCCTGCGGGCTAGGGGGGCCCGCCTAGGCTTTAGGCTCCCCTAGGCTAAGGCTCGGGCTCGCCTAGCCTGCGGGCTAGGGGGGCCCGCCTAGGCTTTAGGCTCCCCTAGGCTAAGGCTCGGGCTCCCCTAGCCTGCGGGCTAGGGGGGCCCGCCTAGGCTTTAGGCTCCCCTAGGCTAAGGCTCGGGCTCCCCTAGCCTGCGGGCTAGGGGGGCCCGCCTAGGCTTTAGGCTCCCCTAGGCTAAGGCTCGGGCTCCCCTAGCCTGCGGGCTAGGGGGGCCCGCCTAGGCTTTAGGCTCCCCTAGGCTAAGGCTCGGGCTCCCCTAGCCTGCGGGCTAGGGGGGCCCGCCTAGGCTTTAGGCTCCCCTAGGCTAAGGCTCGGGCTCCGCTAGCCTGCGGGCTAGGGGGGCCCGCCTAGGCTTTAGGCTCCCCTAGGCTAAGGCTCGGGCTCCCCTAGCCTGCGGGCTAGGCGGGCCCGCCTGGGCTTTAGGCTCCCCTAGGCTAAGGCTCGGGCTCCCCTAGCCTGCGGGCTAGGGGGGCCCGCCTGGGCTTTAGGCTCCCCTAGGCTAAGGCTCGGGCTCCCCTAGCCTGCGGGCTAGGGGGGCCCGCCTGGGCTTTAGGCTCCCCTAGGCTAAGGCTCGGGCTCCCCTAGCCTGCGGGCTAGGGGGGCCCGCCTGGGCTTTAGGCTCCCCTAGGCTAAGGCTCGGGCTCCCCTAGCCTGCGGGCTAGGGGGGCCCGCCTGGGCTTTAGGCTCCCCTAGGCTAAGGCTCGGGCTCCCCTAGCCTGCGGGCTAGGGGGGCCCGCCTGGGCTTTAGGCTCCCCTAGGCTAAGGCTCGGGCTCCCCTAGCCTGCGGGCTAGGGGGGCCCGCCTGGGCTTTAGGCTCCCCTAGGCTAAGGCTCGGGCTCCCCTAGCCTGCGGGCTAGGGGGGCCCGCCTGGGCTTTAGGCTCCCCTAGGCTAAGGCTCGGGCTCCCCTAGCCTGCGGGCTAGGGGGGCCCGCCAGGGCTTTAGGCTCCCCTAGGCTAAGGCTCGGGCTCCCCTAGCCTGCGGGCTAGGCGGGCCCGCCTGGGCTTTAGGCTCCCCTAGGCTAAGGCTCGGGCTCCCCTAGCCTGCGGGCTAGGGGGGCCCGCCTGGGCTTTAGGCTCCCCTAGGCTAAGGCTCGGGCTCCCCTAGCCTGCGGGCTAGGGGGGCCCGCCTGGGCTTTAGGCTCCCCTAGGCTAAGGCTCGGGCTCCCCTAGCCTGCGGGCTAGGGGGGCCCGCCTGGGCTTTAGGCTCCCCTAGGCTAAGGCTCGGGCTCCCCTAGCCTGCGGGCTAGGGGGGCCCGCCTGGGCTTTAGGCTCCCCTAGGCTAAGGCTCGGGCTCCCCTAGCCTGCGGGCTAGGGGGGCCCGCCTGGGCTTTAGGCTCCCCTAGGCTAAGGCTCGGGCTCCCCTAGCCTGCGGGCTAGGGGGGCCCGCCTGGGCTTTAGGCTCCCCTAGGCTAAGGCTCGGGCTCCCCTAGCCTGCGGGCTAGGGGGGCCCGCCTGGGCTTTAGGCTCCCCTAGGCTAAGGCTCGGGCTCCCCTAGCCTGCGGGCTAGGGGGGCCCGCCTGGGCTTTAGGCTCCCCTAGGCTAAGGCTCGGGCTCCCCTAGCCTGCGGGCTAGGGGGGCCCGCCTGGGCTTTAGGCTCCCCTAGGCTAAGGCTCGGGCTCCCCTAGCCTGCGGGCTAGGGGGGCCCGCCTGGGCTTTAGGCTCCCCTAGGCTAAGGCTCGGGCTCCCCTAGCCTGCGGGCTAGGGGGGCCCGCCTGGGCTTTAGGCTCCCCTAGGCTAAGGCTCGGGCTCCCCTAGCCTGCGGGCTAGGGGGGCCCGCCTGGGCTTTAGGCTCCCCTAGGCTAAGGCTCGGGCTCCCCTAGCCTGCGGGCTAGGGGGGCCCGCCTGGGCTTTAGGCTCCCCTAGGCTAAGGCTCGGGCTCCCCTAGCCTGCGGGCTAGGGGGGCCCGCCTGGGCTTTAGGCTCCCCTAGGCTAAGGCTCGGGCTCCCCTAGCCTGCGGGCTAGGGGGGCCCGCCTGGGCTTTAGGCTCCCCTAGGCTAAGGCTCGGGCTCCCCTAGCCTGCGGGCTAGGGGGGCCCGCCTGGGCTTTAGGCTCCCCTAGGCTAAGGCTCGGGCTCCCCTAGCCTGCGGGCTAGGGGGGCCCGCCTGGGCTTTAGGCTCCCCTAGGCTAAGGCTCGGGCTCCCCTAGCCTGCGGGCTAGGGGGGCCCGCCTGGGCTTTAGGCTCCCCTAGGCTAAGGCTCGGGCTCCCCTAGCCTGCGGGCTAGGGGGGCCCGCCTGGGCTTTAGGCTCCCCTAGGCTAAGGCTCGGGCTCCCCTAGCCTGCGGGCTAGGGGGGCCCGCCTGGGCTTTAGGCTCCCCTAGGCTAAGGCTCGGGCTCCCCTAGCCTGCGGGCTAGGGGGGCCCGCCTGGGCTTTAGGCTCCCCTAGGCTAAGGCTCGGGCTCCCCTAGCCTGCGGGCTAGGGGGGCCCGCCTGGGCTTTAGGCTCCCCTAGGCTAAGGCTCGGGCTCCCCTAGCCTGCGGGCTAGGGGGGCCCGCCTGGGCTTTAGGCTCCCCTAGGCTAAGGCTCGGGCTCCCCTAGCCTGCGGGCTAGGGGGGCCCGCCTGGGCTTTAGGCTCCCCTAGGCTAAGGCTCGGGCTCCCCTAGCCTGCGGGCTAGGGGGGCCCGCCTGGGCTTTAGGCTCCCCTAGGCTAAGGCTCGGGCTCCCCTAGCCTGCGGGCTAGGGGGGCCCGCCTGGGCTTTAGGCTCCCCTAGGCTAAGGCTCGGGCTCCCCTAGCCTGCGGGCTAGGGGGGCCCGCCTGGGCTTTAGGCTCCCCTAGGCTAAGGCTCGGGCTCCCCTAGCCTGCGGGCTAGGGGGGCCCGCCTGGGCTTTAGGCTCCCCTAGGCTAAGGCTCGGGCTCCCCTAGCCTGCGGGCTAGGGGGGCCCGCCTGGGCTTTAGGCTCCCCTAGGCTAAGGCTCGGGCTCCCCTAGCCTGCGGGCTAGGGGGGCCCGCCTGGGCTTTAGGCTCCCCTAGGCTAAGGCTCGGGCTCCCCTAGCCTGCGGGCTAGGGGGGCCCGCCTGGGCTTTAGGCTCCCCTAGGCTAAGGCTCGGGCTCCCCTAGCCTGCGGGCTAGGGGGGCCCGCCTGGGCTTTAGGCTCCCCTAGGCTAAGGCTCGGGCTCCCCTAGCCTGCGGGCTAGGGGGGCCCGCCTGGGCTTTAGGCTCCCCTAGGCTAAGGCTCGGGCTCCCCTAGCCTGCGGGCTAGGGGGGCCCGCCTGGGCTTTAGGCTCCCCTAGGCTAAGGCTCGGGCTCCCCTAGCCTGCGGGCTAGGGGGGCCCGCCTGGGCTTTAGGCTCCCCTAGGCTAAGGCTCGGGCTCCCCTAGCCTGCGGGCTAGGGGGGCCCGCCTGGGCTTTAGGCTCCCCTAGGCTAAGGCTCGGGCTCCCCTAGCCTGCGGGCTAGGGGGGCCCGCCTGGGCTTTAGGCTCCCCTAGGCTAAGGCTCGGGCTCCCCTAGCCTGCGGGCTAGGGGGGCCCGCCTGGGCTTTAGGCTCCCCTAGGCTAAGGCTCGGGCTCCCCTAGCCTGCGGCCTAGGGGGGCCCGCCTGGGCTTTAGGCTCCCCTAGGCTAAGGCTCGGGCTCCCCTAGCCTGCGGGCTAGGGGGGCCCGCCTGGGCTTTAGGCTCCCCTAGGCTAAGGCTCGGGCTCCCCTAGCCTGCGGGCTAGGGGGGCCCGCCTGGGCTTTAGGCTCCCCTAGGCTAAGGCTCGGGCTCCCCTAGCCTGCGGGCTAGGGGGGCCCGCCTGGGCTTTAGGCTCCCCTAGGCTAAGGCTCGGGCTCCCCTAGCCTGCGGGCTAGGGGGGCCCGCCTGGGCTTTAGGCTCCCCTAGGCTAAGGCTCGGGCTCCCCTAGCCTGCGGGCTAGGGGGGCCCGCCTGGGCTTTAGGCTCCCCTAGGCTAAGGCTCGGGCTCCCCTAGCCTGCGGGCTAGGGGGGCCCGCCTGGGCTTTAGGCTCCCCTAGGCTAAGGCTCGGGCTCCCCTAGCCTGCGGGCTAGGGGGGCCCGCCTGGGCTTTAGGCTCCCCTAGGCTAAGGCTCGGGCTCCCCTAGCCTGCGGGCTAGGGGGGCCCGCCTGGGCTTTAGGCTCCCCTAGGCTAAGGCTCGGGCTCCCCTAGCCTGCGGGCTAGGGGGGCCCGCCTGGGCTTTAGGCTCCCCTAGGCTAAGGCTCGGGCTCCCCTAGCCTGCGGGCTAGGGGGGCCCGCCTGGGCTTTAGGCTCCCCTAGGCTAAGGCTCGGGCTCCCCTAGCCTGCGGGCTAGGGGGGCCCGCCTGGGCTTTAGGCTCCCCTAGGCTAAGGCTCGGGCTCCCCTAGCCTGCGGGCTAGGGGGGCCCGCCTGGGCTTTAGGCTCCCCTAGGCTAAGGCTCGGGCTCCCCTAGCCTGCGGGCTAGGGGGGCCCGCCTGGGCTTTAGGCTCCCCTAGGCTAAGGCTCGGGCTCCCCTAGCCTGCGGGCTAGGGGGGCCCGCCTGGGCTTTAGGCTCCCCTAGGCTAAGGCTCGGGCTCCCCTAGCCTGCGGGCTAGGGGGGCCCGCCTGGGCTTTAGGCTCCCCTAGGCTAAGGCTCGGGCTCCCCTAGCCTGCGGGCTAGGGGGGCCCGCCTGGGCTTTAGGCTCCCCTAGGCTAAGGCTCGGGCTCCCCTAGCCTGCGGGCTAGGGGGGCCCGCCTGGGCTTTAGGCTCCCCTAGGCTAAGGCTCGGGCTCCCCTAGCCTGCGGGCTAGGGGGGCCCGCCTGGGCTTTAGGCTCCCCTAGGCTAAGGCTCGGGCTCCCCTAGCCTGCGGGCTAGGGGGGCCCGCCTGGGCTTTAGGCTCCCCTAGGCTAAGGCTCGGGCTCCCCTAGCCTGCGGGCTAGGGGGGCCCGCCTGGGCTTTAGGCTCCCCTAGGCTAAGGCTCGGGCTCCCCTAGCCTGCGGGCTAGGGGGGCCCGCCTGGGCTTTAGGCTCCCCTAGGCTAAGGCTCGGGCTCCCCTAGCCTGCGGGCTAGGGGGCCCGCCTGGGCTTTAGGCTCCCCTAGGCTAAGGCTCGGGCTCCCCTAGCCTGCGGGCTAGGGGGGCCCGCCTGGGCTTTAGGCTCCCCTAGGCTAAGGCTCGGGCTCCCCTAGCCTGCGGGCTAGGGGGGCCCGCCTGGGCTTTAGGCTCCCCTAGGCTAAGGCTCGGGCTCCCCTAGCCTGCGGGCTAGGGGGGCCCGCCTGGGCTTTAGGCTCCCCTAGGCTAAGGCTCGGGCTCCCCTAGCCTGCGGGCTAGGGGGGCCCGCCTGGGCTTTAGGCTCCCCTAGGCTAAGGCTCGGGCTCCCCTAGCCTGCGGGCTAGGGGGGCCCGCCTGGGCTTTAGGCTCCCCTAGGCTAAGGCTCGGGCTCCCCTAGCCTGCGGGCTAGGGGGGCCCGCCAGGGCTTTAGGCTCCCCTAGGCTAAGGCTCGGGCTCCCCTAGCCTGCGGGCTAGGGGGGCCCGCCAGGGCTTTAGGCTCCCCTAGGCTAAGGCTCGGGCTCCCCTAGCCTGCGGGCTAGGGGGGCCCGCCAGGGCTTTAGGCTCCCCTAGGCTAAGGCTCGGGCTCCCCTAGCCTGCGGGCTAGGGGGCCCGCCAGGGCTTTAGGCTCCCCTAGGCTAAGGCTCGGGCTCCCCTAGCCTGCGGGCTAGGGGGGGCCCGCTGGGCTTTAGGCTCCCCTAGGCTAAGGCTCGGGCTCCCCTAGCCTGCGGGCTAGGGGGGCCCGCCTGGGCTTTAGGCTCCCCTAGGCTAAGGCTCGGGCTCCCCTAGCCTGCGGGCTAGGGGGGCCCGCCTGGGCTTTAGGCTCCCCTAGGCTAAGGCTCGGGCTCCCCTAGCCTGCGGGCTAGGGGGGCCCGCCTGGGCTTTAGGCTCCCCTAGGCTAAGGCTCGGGCTCCCCTAGCCTGCGGGCTAGGGGGGCCCGCCTGGGCTTTAGGCTCCCCTAGGATAAGGCTCGGGCTCCCCTAGCCTGCGGGCTAGGGGGGCCCGCCTGGGCTTAGGCTCCCCTAGGCTAAGGCTCGGGCTCCCCTAGCCTGCGGGCTAGGGGGGCCCGCCTGGGCTTTAGGCTCCCCTAGGCTAAGGCTCGGGCTCCCCTAGCCTGCGGGCCTAGGGGGGCCCGCCTGGGCTTTAGGCTCCCTAGGCTAAGGCTCGGGCTCCCCTAGCCTGCGGGCTAGGGGGGCCCGCCTGGGCTTTAGGCTCCCCTAGGCTAAGGCTCGGGCTCCCCTAGCCTGCGGGCTAGGGGGGCCCGCCTGGGCTTTAGGCTCCCCTAGGCTAAGGCTCGGGCTCCCCTAGCCTGCGGGCTAGGGGGGCCCGCCTGGGCTTTAGGCTCCCCTAGGCTAAGGCTCGGGCTCCCCTAGCCTGCGGGCTAGGGGGGCCCGCCTGGGCTTTAGGCTCCCCTAGGCTAAGGCTCGGGCTCCCCTAGCCTGCGGGCTAGGGGGGCCCGCCTGGGCTTTAGGCTCCCCTAGGCTAAGGCTCGGGCTCCCCTAGCCTGCGGGCTAGGGGGGCCCGCCTGGGCTTTAGGCTCCCCTAGGCTAAGGCTCGGGCTCCCCTAGCCTGCGGGCTAGGGGGCCCGCCTGGGCTTTAGGCTCCCCTAGGCTAAGGCTCGGGCTCCCCTAGCCTGCGGGCTAGGGGGCCGCCTGGGCTTTAGGCTCCCCTAGGCTAAGGCTCGGGCTCCCCTAGCCTGCGGGCTAGGGGGGCCCGCCTGGGCTTTAGGCTCCCCTAGGCTAAGGCTCGGGCTCCCCTAGCCTGCGGGCTAGGGGGGCCCGCCTGGGCTTTAGGCTCCCCTAGGCTAAGGCTCGGGCTCCCCTAGCCTGCGGGCTAGGGGGGCCCGCCTGGGCTTTAGGCTCCCCTAGGCTAAGGCTCGGGCTCCCCTAGCCTGCGGGCTAGGGGGGCCCGCCTGGGCTTTAGGCTCCCCTAGGCTAAGGCTCGGGCTCCCCTAGCCTGCGGGCTAGGGGGGCCCGCCTGGGCTTTAGGCTCCCCTAGGCTAAGGCTCGGGCTCCCCTAGCCTGCGGGCTAGGGGGGCCCGCCTGGGCTTTAGGCTCCCCTAGGCTAAGGCTCGGGCTCCCCTAGCCTGCGGCTAGGGGGGCCCGCCTGGGCTTTAGGCTCCCCTAGGCTAAGGCTCGGGCTCCCCTAGCCTGCGGGCTAGGGGGGCCCGCCTGGGCTTTAGGCTCCCCTAGGCTAAGGCTCGGGCTCCCCTAGCCTGCGGGCTAGGGGGGCCCGCCTGGGCTTTAGGCTCCCCTAGGCTAAGGCTCGGGCTCCCTAGCCTGCGGGCTAGGGGGGCCCGCCTGGGCTTTAGGCTCCCCTAGGCTAAGGCTCGGCTCCCCTAGCCTGCGGGCTTGGGGGGCCCGCCTGGGCTTTAGGCTCCCTAGGCTAAGGCTCGGGCTCCCCTAGCCTGCGGGCTAGGGGGGCCCGCCTGGGCTTTAGGCTCCCCTAGGCTAAGGCTCGGGCTCCCCTAGCCTGCGGGCTAGGGGGGCCGCCTGGGCTTTAGGCTCCCCTAGGCTAAGGCTCGGGCTCCCCTAGCCTGCGGGCTAGGGGGGCCCGCCTGGGCTTTAGGCTCCCGTAGGCTAAGGCTCGGGCTCCCCTAGCCTGCGGGCTAGGGGGGCCCGCCTGGGCTTTAGGCTCCCCTAGGCTAAGGCTCGGGCTCCCCTAGCCTGCGGGCTAGGGGGGCCCGCCTGGGCTTTAGGCTCCCCTAGGCTAAGGCTCGGGCTCCCCTAGCCTGCGGGCTAGGGGGGCCCGCCTGGGCTTTAGGCTCCCCTAGGCTAAGGCTCGGGCTCCCCTAGCCTGCGGGCTAGGGGGGCCCGCCTGGGCTTTAGGCTCCCCTAGGCTAAGGCTCGGGCTCCCCTAGCCTGCGGGCTAGGGGGGCCCGCCTGGGCTTTAGGCTCCCTAGGCTAAGGCTCGGGCTCCCCTAGCCTGCGGGCTAGGGGGGCCCGCCTGGGCTTTAGGCTCCCCTAGGCTAAGGCACGGGCTCCCCTAGCCTGCGGGCTAGGGGGGCCCGCCTGGCTTTAGGCTCCCCTAGGCTAAGGCTCGGGCTCCCCTAGCCTGCGGGCTAGGGGGGCCCGCCTGGGCTTTAGGCTCCCCTAGGCTAAGGCTCGGGCTCCCCTAGCCTGCGGGCTAGGGGGGCCCGCCAGGGCTTTAGGCTCCCCTAGGCTAAGGCTCGGGCTCCCCTAGCCTGCGGGCTAGGGGGGCCCGCCAGGGCTTTAGGCTCCCTAGGCTAAGGCTCGGGCTCCCCTAGCCTGCGGGCTAGGGGGGCCCGCCAGGGCTTTAGGCTCCCCTAGGCTAAGGCTCGGGCTCCCCTAGCCTGCGGGCTAGGGGGGCCCGCCTAGGCTTTAGGCTCCCCTAGGCTAAGGCTCGGGCTCCCCTAGCCTGCGGGCTAGGGGGGCACGCCTGGGCTTTAGGCTCCCCTAGGCTAAGGCTCGGGCTCCCCTAGCCTGCGGGCTAGGGGGGCCCGCCTGGGCTTCAGGCTCCCCTAGGCTAAGGCTCGGGCCTCCCCTAGCCTGCGGGCTAGGGGGGCCCGCCTGGGCTTCAGGCTCCCCTAGGCTAAGGCTCGGGCTCCCCTAGCCTGCGGGCTAGGGGGGCCCGCCTGGGCTTCAGGCTCCCCTAGGCTAAGGCTCGGGCTCCCCTAGCCTGCGGGCTAGGGGGGCCCGCCTGGGCTTTAGGCTCCCCTAGGCTAAGGCTCGGGCTCCCCTAGCCTGCGGGCTAGGGGGGCCCGCCTGGGCTTTAGGCTCCCCTAGGCTAAGGCTCGGGCTCCCCTAGCCTGCGGGCTAGGGGGGCCCGCCTGGGCTTTAGGCTCCCCTAGGCTAAGGCTCGGGCTCCCCTAGCCTGCGGGCTAGGGGGGCCCGCCTGGGCTTTAGGCTCCCCTAGGCTAAGGCTCGGGCTCCCCTAGCCTGCGGGCTAGGGGGGCCCGCCTGGGCTTTAGGCTCCCCTAGGCTAAGGCTCGGGCTCCCCTAGCCTGCGGGCTAGGGGGGCCCGCCTGGGCTTTAGGCTCCCCTAGGCTAAGGCTCGGGCTCCCCTAGCCTGCGGGCTAGGGGGGCCCGCCTGGGCTTTAGGCTCCCCTAGGCTAAGGCTCGGGCTCCCCTAGCCTGCGGGCTAGGGGGCCCGCCTGGGCTTTAGGCTCCCCTAGGCTAAGGCTCGGGCTCCCCTAGCCTGCGGGCTAGGGGGGCCCGCCTGGGCTTTAGGCTCCCCTAGGCTAAGGCTCGGGCTCCCCTAGCCTGCGGGCTAGGGGGGCCCGCCTGGGCTTTAGGCTCCCCTAGGCTAAGGCTCGGGCTCCCCTAGCCTGCGGGCTAGGGGGGCCCGCCTGGGCTTTAGGCTCCCCTAGGCTAAGGCTCGGGCTCCCCTAGCCTGCGGGCTTGGGGGGCCCGCCTGGGCTTTAGGCTCCCCTAGGCTAAGGCTCGGGCTCCCCTAGCCTGCGGGCTTGGGGGGCCCGCCTGGGCTTTAGGCTCCCCTAGGCTAAGGCTCGGGCTCCCCTAGCCTGCGGGCTTGGGGGGCCCGCCTGGGCTTTAGGCTCCCCTAGGCTAAGGCTCGGGCTCCCCTAGCCTGCGGGCTAGGGGGGCCCGCCTGGGCTTTAGGCTCCCTAGGCTAAGGCTCGGGCTCCCCTAGCCTGCGGGCTAGGGGGGCCCGCCTGGGCTTTAGGCTCCCCTAGGCTAAGGCTCGGGCTCCCCTAGCCTGCGGGCTAGGGGGGCCCGCCTGGGCTTTAGGCTCCCCTAGGCTAAGGCTCGGGCTCCCCTAGCCTGCGGGCTAGGGGGGCCCGCCTGGGCTTTAGGCTCCCCTAGGCTAAGGCTCGGGCTCCCCTAGCCTGCGGGCTAGGGGGGCCCGCCTGGGCTTTAGGCTCCCCTAGGCTAAGGCTCGGGCTCCCCTAGCCTGCGGGCTAGGGGGGCCCGCCTGGGCTTTAGGCTCCCCTAGCTAAGGCTCGGGCTCCCCTAGCCTGCGGGCTAGGGGGCCCGCCTGGGCTTTAGGCTCCCCTAGGCTAAGGCTCGGGCTCCCCTAGCCTGCGGGCTAGGGGGCCGCCTGGGCTTTAGGCTCCCCTAGGCTAAGGCTCGGGCTCCCCTAGCCTGCGGGCTAGGGGGGCCCGCCTGGGCTTTAGGCTCCCCTAGGCTAAGGCTCGGGCTCCCCTAGCCTGCGGGCTAGGGGGGCCCGCCCTGGGCTTTAGGCTCCCCTAGGCTAAGGCTCGGGCTCCCCTAGCCTGCGGGCTAGGGGGGCCCGCCTGGGCTTTAGGCTCCCCTAGGCTAAGGCTCGGGCTCCCTAGCCTGCGGGCTAGGGGGGCCCGCCTGGGCTTTAGGCTCCCCTAGGCTAAGGCTCGGGCTCCCCTAGCCTGCGGGCTAGGGGGGCCCGCCTGGGCTTTAGGCTCCCCTAGGCTAAGGCTCGGGCTCCCCTAGCCTGCGGGCTAGGGGGGCCCGCCTGGGCTTTAGGCTCCCCTAGGCTAAGGCTCGGGCTCCCCTAGCCTGCGGGCTAGGGGGGCCCGCCTGGGCTTTAGGCTCCCCTAGGCTAAGGCTCGGGCTCCCCTAGCCTGCGGGCTAGGGGGGCCCGCCTGGGCTTTAGGCTCCCCTAGGCTAAGGCTCGGGCTCCCCTAGCCTGCGGGCTAGGGGGGCCCGCCTGGGCTTTAGGCTCCCCTAGGCTAAGGCTCGGGCTCCCCTAGCCTGCGGGCTAGGGGGGCCCGCCTGGGCTTTAGGCTCCCCTAGGCTAAGGCTCGGGCTCCCCTAGCCTGCGGGCTAGGGGGGCCGCCTGGGCTTTAGGCTCCCCTAGGCTAAGGCTCGGGCTCCCCTAGCCTGCGGGCTAGGGGGGCCCGCCTGGGCTTTAGGCTCCCCTAGGCTAAGGCTCGGGCTCCCCTAGCCTGCGGGCTAGGGGGGCCCGCCTGGGCTTTAGGCTCCCCTAGGCTAAGGCTCGGGCTCCCCTAGCCTGCGGCTAGGGGGGCCCGCCTGGGCTTTAGGCTCCCCTAGGCTAAGGCTCGGGCTCCCCTAGCCTGCGGGCTAGGGGGGGCCCGCCTGGGCTTTAGGCTCCCCTAGGCTAAGGCTCGGGCTCCCCTAGCCTGCGGGCTAGGGGGGCCCGCCTGGGCTTTAGGCTCCCCTAGGCTAAGGCTCGGGCTCCCCTAGCCTGCGGGCTAGGGGGGCCCGCCTGGGCTTTAGGCTCCCCTAGGCTAAGGCTCGGGCTCCCCTAGCCTGCGGGCTTGGGGGGCCCGCCTGGGCTTTAGGCTCCCCTAGGCTAAGGCTCGGGCTCCCCTAGCCTGCGGGCTAGGGGGGCCCGCCTGGGCTTTAGGCTCCCCTAGGCTAAGGCTCGGGCTCCCCTAGCCTGCGGGCTAGGGGGGCCCGCCTGGGCTTTAGGCTCCCCTAGGCTAAGGCTCGGGCTCCCCTAGCCTGCGGGCTAGGGGGGCCCGCCTGGGCTTTAGGCTCCCGTAGGCTAAGGCTCGGGCTCCCCTAGCCTGCGGGCTAGGGGGGCCCGCCTGGGCTTTAGGCTCCCCTAGGCTAAGGCTCGGGCTCCCCTAGCCTGCGGGCTAGGGGGGCCCGCCTGGGCTTTAGGCTCCCCTAGGCTAAGGCTCGGGCTCCCCTAGCCTGCGGGCTAGGGGGGCCCGCCTGGGCTTTAGGCTCCCCTAGGCTAAGGCTCGGGCTCCCCTAGCCTGCGGGCTAGGGGGGCCCGCCTGGGCTTTAGGCTCCCCTAGGCTAAGGCTCGGGCTCCCCTAGCCTGCGGGCTAGGGGGGCCCGCCTGGGCTTTAGGCTCCCCTAGGCTAAGGCTCGGGCTCCCCTAGCCTGCGGGCTAGGGGGCCCGCCTGGGCTTTAGGCTCCCCTAGGCTAAGGCTCGGCTCCCCTAGCCTGCGGGCTAGGGGGGCCCGCCTGGGCTTTAGGCTCCCCTAGGCTAAGGCTCGGCTCCCCTAGCCTGCGGGCTAGGGGGGCCCGCCTGGGCTTTAGGCTCCCCTAGGCTAAGGCTCGGGCTCCCCTAGCCTGCGGGCTAGGGGGGCCCGCCAGGGCTTTAGGCTCCCCTAGGCTAAGGCTCGGGCTCCCCTAGCCTGCGGGCTAGGGGGGCCCGCCAGGGCTTTAGGCTCCCCTAGGCTAAGGCTCGGGCTCCCCTAGCCTGCGGGCTAGGGGGGCCCGCCAGGGCTTTAGGCTCCCTAGGCTAAGGCTCGGGCTCCCCTAGCCTGCGGGCTAGGGGGGCACGCCAGGGCTTTAGGCTCCCCTAGGCTAAGGCTCGGGCTCCCCTAGCCTGCGGGCTAGGGGGGCACGCCTAGGCTTTAGGCTCCCCTAGGCTAAGGCTCGGGCTCCCCTAGCCTGCGGGCTAGGGGGGCACGCCTGGGCTTTAGGCTCCCCTAGGCTAAGGCTCGGGCTCCCCTAGCCTGCGGGCTAGGGGGGCCCGCCTGGGCTTCAGGCTCCCCTAGGCTAAGGCTCGGGCTCCCCTAGCCTGCGGGCTAGGGGGGCCCGCCTGGGCTTTAGGCTCCCCTAGGCTAAGGCTCGGGCTCCCCTAGCCTGCGGGCTAGGGGGGCCCGCCTGGGCTTTAGGCTCCCCTAGGCTAAGGCTCGGGCTCCCCTAGCCTGCGGGCTAGGGGGGCCCGCCTGGGCTTTAGGCTCCCCTAGGCTAAGGCTCGGGCTCCCCTAGCCTGCGGGCTAGGGGGGCCCGCCTGGGCTTTAGGCTCCCCTAGGCTAAGGCTCGGGCTCCCCTAGCCTGCGGGCTAGGGGGGCCCGCCTGGGCTTTAGGCTCCCCTAGGCTAAGGCTCGGGCTCCCCTAGCCTGCGGGCTAGGGGGGCCCGCCTGGGCTTTAGGCTCCCCTAGGCTAAGGCTCGGGCTCCCCTAGCCTGCGGGCTAGGGGGGCCCGCCTGGGCTTTAGGCTCCCCTAGGCTAAGGCTCGGGCTCCCCTAGCCTGCGGGCTAGGGGGGCCCGCCTGGGCTTTAGGCTCCCCTAGGCTAAGGCTCGGGCTCCCCTAGCCTGCGGGCTAGGGGGGCCCGCCTGGGCCTTTAGGCTCCCCTAGGCTAAGGCTCGGGCTCCCCTAGCCTGCGGGCTAGGGGGGCCCGCCTGGGCTTTAGGCTCCCCTAGGCTAAGGCTCGGGCTCCCCTAGCCTGCGGGCTAGGGGGGCCCGCCTGGGCTTTAGGCTCCCCTAGGCTAAGGCTCGGGCTCCCCTAGCCTGCGGGCTAGGGGGCCCGCCTGGGCTTTAGGCTCCCCTAGGCTAAGGCTCGGGCTCCCCTAGCCTGCGGGCTTGGGGGGCCCGCCTGGGCTTTAGGCTCCCCTAGGCTAAGGCTCGGGCTCCCCTAGCCTGCGGGCTTGGGGGGCCCGCCTGGGCTTTAGGCTCCCCTAGGCTAAGGCTCGGGCTCCCCTAGCCTGCGGGCTTGGGGGGCCCGCCTGGGCTTTAGGCTCCCCTAGGCTAAGGCTCGGGCTCCCCTAGCCTGCGGGCTAGGGGGGCCCGCCTGGGCTTTAGGCTCCCCTAGGCTAAGGCTCGGGCTCCCCTAGCCTGCGGGCTAGGGGGGCCCGCCTGGGCTTTAGGGCTCCCCTAGGCTAAGGCTCGGGCTCCCCTAGCCTGCGGGCTAGGGGGGCCCGCCTGGGCTTTAGGCTCCCCTAGGCTAAGGCTCGGGCTCCCCTAGCCTGCGGGCTAGGGGGGCCCGCCTGGGCTTTAGGCTCCCCTAGGCTAAGGCTCGGGCTCCCCTAGCCTGCGGGCTAGGGGGGCCCGCCTGGGCTTTAGGCTCCCCTAGGCTAAGGCTCGGGCTCCCCTAGCCTGCGGGCTAGGGGGCCCGCCTGGGCTTTAGGCTCCCCTAGGCTAAGGCTCGGGCTCCCCTAGCCTGCGGGCTAGGGGGGCCCGCCTGGGCTTTAGGCTCCCCTAGGCTAAGGCTCGGGCTCCCCTAGCCTGCGGGCTAGGGGGGCCCGCCTGGGCTTTAGGCTCCCCTAGGCTAAGGCTCGGGCTCCCCTAGCCTGCGGGCTAGGGGGGCCCGCCTGGGCTTTAGGCTCCCCTAGGCTAAGGCTCGGGCTCCCCTAGCCTGCGGGCTAGGGGGGCCCGCCTGGGCTTTAGGCTCCCCTAGGCTAAGGCTCGGGCTCCCCTAGCCTGCGGGCTAGGGGGGCCCGCCTGGGCTTTAGGCTCCCCTAGGCTAAGGCTCGGGCTCCCCTAGCCTGCGGGCTAGGGGGGACCGCCTGGGCTTTAGGCTCCCCTAGGCTAAGGCTCGGGCTCCCCTAGCCTGCGGGCTAGGGGGGCCCGCCTGGGCTTTAGGCTCCCCTAGGCTAAGGCTCGGGCTCCCCTAGCCTGCGGGCTAGGGGGGCCCGCCTGGGCTTTAGGCTCCCCTAGGCTAAGGCTCGGGCTCCCCTAGCCTGCGGGCTAGGGGGGCCCGCCTGGGCTTTAGGCTCCCCTAGGCTAAGGCTCGGGCTCCCCTAGCCTGCGGGCTAGGGGGCCCGCCAGGGCTTTAGGCTCCCCTAGGCTAAGGCTCGGGCTCCCCTAGCCTGCGGGCTAGGGGGGCCCGCCAGGGCTTTAGGCTCCCCTAGGCTAAGGCTCGGGCTCCC